>NC_058131.1:432473022-432607440 GCF_016433145.1 Gracilinanus agilis
TACCTACCAAAACAAACACAGCAATTATATGAAAACAACTACAAAACACTTTCCAAACAAATAAAACTGGATCTAAACAATTGGAAAGCCATTGATTGCTCATGGGTAGGACGAGCTAACATAATAAAAATGACAATTCTACCCAAATTAATTTACCTATTTAGCGCCATACCTATCAAGCTACCAAAAAACTTCTTTACTGAATTAGAAAAAACTATAACAAATTTCATTTGGAATAACAAAAGATCAAGAATATCAAGGGAAATAATGAAAAAAAATGTGAAGGAAGGGGGCCTAGCAGTACCAGATATTAAACTATACTATAAAACAGCAGTCATCAAAACAGTGTGGTACTGGCTAAGAGACAGAGAGGAGGATCAATGGAATAGACTTGGGGTAAATGACATCAGCAAGACAGTGTATAATAAACCCAAAGAGCCCAACTTTTGGGACATGAATCCACTATTTGACAAAAACTGCTGGGAAATTTGGAAAACAATATGGGAGAGATTAGGTTTAGATCAACATCTCACACCCTACACCAAGATAAATTCAGAATGGGAGAAGGACTTGAATATAAAGAGGGAAACTATAAATAAGTTAAGTGAACACAGAATCATATACTTGTCAGATCTCTGGGAAAGGAAAAACTTTAAAACCAAGCAAGAGTTAGAGAAAATTACAAAATGTAAATTAAATGGTTTTGATTATATTAAACTAAAAACCTTTTGTACAAACAAAAACAATGTAGTCAAAATCAGGAGGGAAACAACAAATTGGGAAAAAATCTTTATAATAAAAAACTCTGACAGGGGTCTAATTACTCAAATATACAAGGAGTTAAAGCAATTGTATAAAAAATCAAGCCATTCCCCAATTGATAAATGTGCAAGAGACATGAATAGGCAATTTTCAGGTAAAGAAATCAAAAGTATCAATAAGTACATGAGAAAGTGTTCCAAATCTCTAATAATTAGAGAAATGCAAATCAAAACAACTCTGAGGTACCACCTCATACCTAGCAGATTGACTAAAATGAAAGCAGGGGAGAGTAATAAATGTTGGAGGGGATGTGGCAAAATTGTGATATTAATGCATTGCTGGTGGAGTTGTGAACTGATCCAACCATTCTGGATGGCAATTTGGAATTATGCCCAAAGACCGATAAAAGAATGCCTTCCCTTTCATTAAGCCATACCATTGCTGGGTTTATTCTCCAAAGAGATCATAGATAAACAGACTTGTACAAAAATATTTATAACTGCGCTCTTTGTGGTGGCAAAAAACTGGAAAGCAAGGGTATGCCCTTCAATTGGGGAATGGCTGAACAAATTGTGGTATATGCGGGTGATGGAATACTATTGTGCTAAAAGGAATAACAAACTGGAGAAGTTCCAGGCGAACTGGACCTCCAGGAACTGATGCAGAGCGAAAGGAGCAGAGCCAGAAGATCATTGTACACAGAGACTGATATACTGTGGTAAAATCGAATGTAATGGACCTCTGTACCAGCAACAATGCAATGACCCAGGACAGCTCTGAGGGATTTATGGTAAAGATGCTACCCACATTCAGAGGAAACATATAAGAAAAGCAACTGCTTGAACGCATGGGTCAGGGTGGACATGATTGGGGATGTGGACTCGAAATTACCACACCAATGCAACCACCAACAATTTGGAAATAGGTCTTGATCAAGGACACATGACAAAACCAGTGGAAATGTGCGTCGGCCATGGGTGGGGGGAGTGCGGGGGGTGAAGGGGAAAGTAGGAGCATGAATCATGTAACCATGTTAAAAATGATTATTAATAAATGTTAAAATGTTAAAAAAAAAAGTTAGAGGGAAATCAGAGAACCTGACAGACTTTTATGGTCATTGTAGATATCAAAATACTTGATTCATAAATAAATAGCAAAGTCAATTAAAAAAAAACAGAAGATAAATTTTAGGAAAATTATTGTTTCTAAGATTTGTTCTTTGACCCTCTTGTTATTTAAGATTTTATTGCTAAGACTATTTGGGGATTTTTTTGTTTGTGTGTTCTGAACTAAATTCTAATTATTATTGAGTAGCTCTGACTTTTTACATTTATTAACAATATTTTTATTTAGTTGCAACATCTCTATCCTTAATGAATGATTAATTTTGCAAAAGTCCCATAAAGTGCTGAGATATAAGAATGATAGTTTCAATTTAGATGATTCTACAATTCTTTTAGTTCTAGTTTCTCTAGAAATTTGTTTAGTTCTATATTTTTTTGTTAATTTTTTTCTGTTAGATTTGTCCAAAACCTAGAAGAGGAATATTAAAGTTTCCTGCCACTGTACCAGGGTCTTACTATCTTCTTGTTATTCAGTTATTTTTTACCATATGGATGTACATGCTATCTAGTATTTGGAGCATATAAATTTAATATTTATATTTTTGCTAGCTGTGGTTTCAGCATAATGTGGTTTTCCTGTTTCTCTATTTTGTTCAGTTCAGTTGTTTTTCAGTCAAGTCTAACTAGTTGTTCATCATCTCACAAAGATATTGGAATGGTCTCTCATTTCTTTCTCTAGTTCATTTGATAGATGAGAAAACTGAGGTTTTAACAGCGTTAAGTGACTTGCCCATGGTCAAAAAGTGGCTGAGGCCAGATTTGAATTTAGGAAGATGAGCCTTCCAGCACTCCATCCACCTAGCTGCCCTATTTATGTTGTAGATTTTTATAATTCTTATATTCAAAAGCAAGAGTGCCTCTCCTTTTTTGGATTTCCTGATACATATTAGATTTTGTTTCAGTTGCTGATTTTTATTTTGTGCATGGGTTTGTTTTTGTGTGTGTGTTTTTTTGTAAGCAACTGATTGTGAGTTTTTTCTTTCTTATTCTATCTGTCACTCTCCTTTTGTTTTTTATCAGAATGTTAAATCCATTCACATTTAAAGCTGTCAGTTAGGTTTATACTTTCCTTCATTTGTCTCTAATTTTGTGTACTATGAACTAATTTCTAATTATTAGAATTAGAAGTTTCCCCTTCTTCTGTGAAAGCAGTCAATAGTTTGGCTCAATTATTTTTTATTAATCTTCTTCATGACAATCCTACTCCCACAGGCTCTCTTTCCCTCATCTTGAAGCCCTCCCCTCCTTTTTTCACCCTTTTTCTAGCTGTAGAATTTTATTTAACTTACTTCTTTTTTATTTCTTATTTTTAACTAGTTATTTAATATTTTCCCTCTTTTTTCCTGTCCATAAAGTAATTAAATAAAATCTTCCTTCCTCTCCCTTACTTAAGTTTCTTTTGCTTATTTAAATTTTTTTTCAGCAAAGTTTTCAAAAAAGGATTTCTTTATCTCATTCTCTTCATTAATTCTCTTCATTTTCTATCTTTTCTAAATTCCTTTTACTTGTGTTCCTTATATTTATTTGTTTCTTATTTCATTTCTCTGTTCTTCATGGAGCTATGGTTCTGAATTAACTATTTTGAGTTCTCTCTTCTAAAAAAAATTCTTTCATTATCTTACAGATTTTGCTCCCTCCACAACCAACCCACTGTTTTTTCCCTTATACTTCACTCTTAGAAGTACCAGATCCTGCAGAAGATAGAAGAAATAGACATATTGCCTAGAAATTTTCCCATGTTCTTAATCATGCGGTCCATTTCTACTCCTTGCTTTCCTGATCCTTTTCTTTACCACTTGCCATGAAATATTATCTTTGTATCCATGTCCTCTCACCCTTCTGGGTCTCCAGGAGAAATTTATATTGTTACATGTATTTTCCTTGTTTGTTATATATATTTACTTTTTGTTTCTATTGCAAAGGTGTTTGAAAATTGCATAATCTACTCACATGCTTTTTCCTATTTTTGCAAAAAGGTTTCAAATATCTTTCTTATTGAGAGGCAATCTTTTTTTTTTAAGTGAGATTTAAACTCAGGTCTGTAGGATAGTACCACTTTGATTTACATCTTGAGCTACTTGGTTTTTCAGAATATATTCCTCTATTCCTTTTTTATAGTTTCTGGTGAATACAGAATAGTCTTGAATTTCCTTACTTTTATATTTGAAGGTTTTTCTTCAGTTCATTTGCAGAATTTGTTATTTACATTGGAATTGTTTAGCTTAATTATTATGTGTTCTTGGAGTTTATTGTAGGTTGTCTTTCCCCTTCCTTCAACTCCCTGAGACATTCTGTGAATTCTTTAAATTGGTTCTCTGTTTTTATCTATTCAGGTGTTCTGGGAAGTTTTCTTTTTCTTTTTTTTAAATGCAGCTTTTAAAGATATTTTCTGTTTCTTTTATCACCATTGTTATTCTAAATATCCCTTTCTCTCTCCATCCTAGAAAGCCATCCTATTTGACAAATGGTGTTTTTTTTTAAAGAGGTGAAAAAAATCAGCCATTTGATATGTTAAAAGAGTATGAAAACACTTGCTAAGTGAATTCTTTGTGGACCCCTCACCTCCGGAGATATGTTGGGATGTCTTCTTATATATCTTCATTTGAGTCATGCTGAATCTTTATAATTTTGTTATATTTATTTTTGGAGGGTGTATTGTTTTTTCCATTTACACTGTTGTATTTACTGTGTATATAATTTCCTTGGATCTGCTTGTTTTATTCTGCATCAATTGAGATGTTCTCAGGCTTCTCTGTATTCATCACACATGTTATTTCTTACAGCATAGTAATATTCCAATTATGTTAATATATCACAATTTGTTTAGCTATTCCCCAATGGATGGGAATCAACTTTGTTTCCAATTCTTAGTAATCACAAAAAATGCTGCTATATTTTGGAATATACATGGACTTTTTTTCTTATCAATGTTTTCTTTTGGATATAAACCAAGAAATGGAGTCTCTGGTTCACTCCACTTTGAATCTGCTAACTTGCCTGGTTTCAACTTCACAGAATACACTTCTAATTACTTTTAAACTCAGCACCATGCTGCTAACTCAGACCTTGATTAATCCCTCAGCTTCCTCCTTTCCCTTTGACTGGAGGGTTGGAAGACAAAATACAAAACTCCTCCCAATGTCTTCCTTTATGGAGGGCAGAAAATGGACTGTCAGTTCACTCCACTTTGTATCTGCTGCTCTGCTTGGTTTTAACTCCACAGAATAAGATGTTTCCATAGTAGGTACCCTCTGGTAACACCTTTCTCCCAGCTTTCCTGCCTCCTTATGTGCAATCTCTCTCTTTAGATTGTAAGATTCTTGGAGGCAAAAACTCTTTTTTATCAATTATGTCTCCAGCACTTAGCACTGTGCCTGGCACATAGTAAATGCTTAGTAAATGTATGTTGGATCAAATTGGTTCAAAAGGTAGTGACATTTTAGTCATTAATTCCAGATTGCTTTCTAAAATGGCTGTACCATTTCATAGCTCCACTAACAATGTATTTAGGGAACAGCTAGGTGGTTCAGTAGAGTGAGAGCCATGTTTAAAGATGGACAGTCCTGGGTTCAAATCTGACTTCAGACACTTCTTAGCTTTTTGCCTCTGGGCAAGTTATTAAATATCCATTGCTTAGCCTTGGAACCAATACACTATTTTGGGACACTAATGCATTGTTGGTGGAGTTATGAACTGACCCAGGCATTCTGGGGCGTGGGGGGATAAAATTGAGCATACTCTCTGATCCTACTAGATCTGTATCCCAAAGAGATAATAAAAAATAGGGAAAGGACCTACTTTCACAAAAATATTTATTGCAGCCTTTTGTGGTGACAAAGAATTAGAAATTAAAAGAGGATGTCCATCAACTAGGGAATGGCTGAACAAATTGTGATATATGTTGGTGATGGAATACTATTGTACTATAAGAAATGATAAGGAGGAGGAAGATTTCAGAAAAAGCTAGAAAGATCTACAAAACTGGTGCAGAGTGAAAAAAGCAGAACTGGGAGGACATTAACTACTCTCAGCAATACAATGATTTGGGACAATTCTGAAAGACTTACGATGGAGAATGCTATCTACTTCCAAAGAAAGAACTGTTAGAGTCAGATGGATGTGGATCAAAGCATACTATCTTTCAGATCAGCATCTTTTCAGTTTTGGGGTTTTGTTTTTGTATGAGTGTGCTCTAATAACAATAACCAATATGGAAGTATGTTTTGCATGATGATACATGTTTAGCCCAGATCAAATTGTTTAGCATCTCCAAATGGGGATTTCATAATTTTGTGAAATGTATGTTGAAAATTACTATTACATATTATTGAGAAAAGAAAATATCTTTGAAGCAAAAATATTAATTAGTTTGTCACATTAAAGTTCCCAGGTATCTCCCACCCTCTCTCCCCTCCCTATACCAGAGAAAGCATCATTTAACAAAAAATATATATGTATATATAAAAGTATGTCTTGCTATGTTTCTATTATATCATTTCTTTTTCTGGAGGTGGGTATATACAAGTAGTTCTTTCAAACAGTATTTCTGTTGCTATATGTTTTCCTCATTTTGCCTACTTCACACTTTATAATTTTATATGGGCCTTGTAATGAAAGAATTTGGGAAAGGGATTTGGTTAAAGGGATTTTGGAAGGGAGGTTGTCAGGGACTTGCTAGGTAAATAATATGAGTTGCAGGTCAGATGGAATAATGAGATTCAGGATATAATATGAGGCTGAAGTCAGGGAGTATAACACTGAAGGTAACAAAGATCTTCAGGGAGAGGAGGAATTAATTTAAACAGGCAAAGAGCAGCAGGACTTATATACTAGGACTTAGACTAAAGACAAACTGAGGGAAATAGACTGAATTGAAATTAACTACAGGCTTTAGTTAATTTCACAGGAAGTGGCTTGTTTTGAAGTTACACCTTCCTTCAAGATGGATACCCCGGCTTCCCTTCAAGCCCAGAGTATGTTGGTTCTATTCCTCTTCTTCCCTTTTCTTACTAATTAACTGACAAAGTAACTAACAGGTCTGTATAAGCGCAAAAGGGGTTTATTGTCTTCTCAGGTTAAATTGACAGGAAAAGTGGATTAAGGAAGCCCTAACAGTTGTTTAAAGAAACCTCAGGTGGGGGAAGGGAGGCAGAGATGGGGTTTGAGCAAGGTCCTGCCTTAACTCAGTTCTCAAGGTGATCTTGAAATCAAAAAGGGAATATGATGATAACTACCTAGCCTCTCTAGATAAAGTACTGCCAAAGTATCGCTAAACCTTCACAGATTTGAAACTAGTCTCTGATTCACTCTCCTTATTCACTCCTCACAGACATTAGATAAGGGAAGGAAGGTAGAGAATGAGGTAGGGTATGGAGATTCAAAGGGTTTATCTAAGTTAACAAATCTCAAATAAATACTCTAAAGCTAGGCTAAATTTTCAATCTTCAGATAGGAGAAGAAGCAGCTCAGCTGGCCCTGGCTCTCTCTCCACGAGGTCCCAGGTCCAACTGAAACTTTCTTCCAAGATTTTAAACTCCTAACTCATTTCAGAACTCAGCCAAAGCCTGTAAAAACTGTTCTGACCCCATCTCTCTACTACAGCCTTTCCATGTTCTTTAAAAATTAATCTGCTTCTTATGCTGTGGTAGTATTCCATCATAGTCATATGCCACAACTTATTTAACCATTTCCCAATTGATAAGAATCCCTTCAATTTCTAGTTCTAGAGAGTTGCTAAAAATATTTTAGAACATACAGATTATTTTCCTTTTTCCCTGATGCCCTTTAAGAAAAAAAAATCTAATAATGGTATTGCTTGGTCATAAAGTATACATAGTTTTATAATCCTTTAGGCATCATTCCAGATTCCTCTCCAAAATGGTTGGATCAATTCACAGTTTTGTCATCAGTGTATTGGTGTCCCCTCCAACATTCATCATTTTTGCCCTTTTATCAATTTAGTCAATCTGTTAGGCGTGAGATTGTATCTCAAAGTAAACAACTTTTGATTTGTATTTCTCAATCAGTGATGATCCAGAGCATTTTTATATAAAGATTTGATGTCATCGCAAAACTTCTTATTTTTTTGACCACTTATCATTTGAGGAATGGCTCATCTTATTATAAATTTCAGAGATAAAGATAGATATAGATATAGATATAGATATAGATATAGTTATAGTTATAGTTATAGTTATAGATATAGATAGATATACATTTCAGATCTGAGACATCTATCTGAGAAATTGTCTTGAAATTTTTCCCCCAGTTTTCTGCTTTCCCTCTAATCTTGGCTACATTAGTTTTATATTTCTTAGCGTGAATGTCCTCTTTTGTTCCTTCCCTTGCTCTTTTTTCTTAATCTATATACCCTTCTAAAAGATCCTTTTATCTTTATCCCTCACCTATCTATCTCTTTATAAGTTAAGAACAATTTTAACTTTCTGTATTTATGTATCATTTCCTATTTTACCCAGATCTGATGAGAATAAGGTTCTAGCATTACCAGCCCCCTATCCTCTCCCTCCCTTCACCATAACATTTCTTTTATTCACAACTCTTTTATAAAAAATAATGATTCCATTTTATCCCTCCATATCCAATTATATTTTATTTTTGGACTCATTCCATTATATTAAGCTCTAATGTACAAGAAGGAGAAGAAACATAAGAAGATAAGAGAACAATTATAAAGGATTTAATAAGGTTAAACTGTTTGCTTTTCATATGAGAAAATAGTGTATATAAACCTTAAATGATATCATTAATTGAGTAATTCAAAAGAGCATATACAGAGAGAAGCTTTGAGATTGAGTTGATACCCATTTCCCCTTGTGCCTTACTCCCAGAGCAATTCCAATTAGTGCAAGTGTTAGAGAGAACTCTGCCCCTTCTCCATCATATTCCTGATTACGAAGTCAGCCACTGATTTCTTTCCTAATTTGCCTCAAAATTCTCCTCCTTGGGTCCATGTTGTCCCACTCCCCATGGAGCCATTTTCCCCTGTCACTCACTTTCTGACTTCCCTTGCTAGATCTCAAAAGTGCCACTGTCTCCTCCTATGCTGTGTAATTCACAGATCATCAACTTAGATCTCTTCTCCAAGTGACTTTGGTGATTAGAATGGGACATCCAAATGCATTGTCCTTTCCTCCAGTTTTAGTGAAGTGCTGCCCTCCACATTTACAGTGCTAGAGAGTAAGTGTCAGAGTCCATGGCTCTGTATAGAAAGCAAGAGAACTGAGGTTTTGTGGTAAGCCTATGTCATGTCCTTGGGTTTGCTAGTTTAGCCTCATTGCCAGTAGCATGGGATATGGGGGAAGAGGTACTAAGTAAACTCAGAGTTATTCTGTCAATTCATAGGTTTGGAGTTTTAGGAGTTTGTTTATCCTTCTTTTGGATTCTGGTTCTAGACTATAGAGACAGCTGAATTTGCTCTAAAATTGATGCATAATTTCCATTTTGGAGAGATTTGTGGAGATTAGAGAAAATGTTTAGTCCTCTATCTTGTTTGCTGCTATTTTTCTGATATTTCTTCTAGATTTACTCACTTCATTTCAGTCTTTCACATTTTTAGAGAGATTCACTACATAGGATTCATTTTTTTTCCTATTCTGACAATTATTTTTGCTGTGCAGTATATAAATTTTGCTTTCATATTTCTTTCTTGAGCATTCAGAAATATTCTGCTGCAGTTCCAGGCTCTCTAGGAACCACAGGGTCCTCTGCTTCATCAAGTGTTGGTTCATTTGTCACAAAATATTTATTTAGAAATATTTTCTAATGGCCACCTTCCTTTCTATCTTAATAGCTTTTCTTTTGACTTTGACTTTTCTTTTGCTTTTACTCAAGCTTTTAAATTATTGGTTTTTCTTCTTCCTGAGCTCCTGCATAAATTTATTTTTTTCTTTATGTTCTCCTATTGCTCCACTTTCTGACTCCATTCTTTCCTGTAGAGGCTTATCAAGGGCTGGACTTCAAAGCCGTTTCAGTTTTTTCCTATGTTGAGGAATTCACTTGATCTCAGTCCCCTTTGCTTCAAACATGTAGTTTTTCTGATTGAGTTTGTATTAGCTTTTAATTCTTTGACCAAGGGCGATAGCCTCATAGTGCCATCCTGCACAGAATATGCTTGCACATTTCTGTATCTCCCCTCCATTTCATTCCATGGATGAGTAGAACCTGTTGCTTGTGATGAGGGCAGGAAGAGAGTGCATTTGGCAAAGACTGCAAAACAACAAAGAATATACTGAGTACATCCCTGAGGATAAGTTTCTGGGTCAAGTTATGTTTACCTTCCAGAGGGTGAAGGTCAAATGAGCACATGGGGATCCTGTGCTGTCGGTTCATTAGATTGATTTTTTTTTAATTAATTTCTTGGTGTCTGGGCCTACAGAAACAGATGCAATTTTTTTTACTTCTTGCACATCATTCTTATTTTAAGGAGTTTTGAAAGTTTGGAAGGCCTGAAAAAAATTTCCAGGTCTTCTCTTTATTAGTTAAGTGACCTGGACTCGCCAGCATAGTGTCTTTTAAAAAATATATTTATTTTATTTTTTGTTACATTTGAATTCCAAGCTGTTTCCTTCCCTACTTCTCATCCCCACACTAGAGAAGGCCAACATTTGACTCAGATATATATATATATATGTGAAGCCATACAAATAATAGTTTCCATATATCAAATTTTTCTTTGGAGGTGGGTAGTGTAATAGGTCTTTTATAGTTGATTTGAATAGCTTAGTTATTCATATTTACTCATCAAATTTTATTGCTGTACCTGTATACAACATTGTCTTGTTTTCTCATTTTACTATTCATTATTTCATGCGTCTTCCTATGTTTTTCTCAAATCAACCTGCTCATCATTACTTATAGCATTAGCATAATAATATCCCATCATAATCATAAACCACAACTTATTTAGCCATTCCCCAGTTGATGGCTATCCCTTAATTTCCAATTCTTTGCCAACAAAAGACTGCTGCTATAAGTATTTTAGAACATATGCATTTTTTTCTTTTTCCCTGACCATCTTGGGAAAGAGACCTAATAATGGTATTACTGGGTCAAAGACTATATATAAGTTTTATAATTTTTTGGGCATTGACCCCAGATTGCTTTCCAAAATGGTTGGATCATTTCATGGTTCCATCAACAGTGTATTAGCATCCCCATTTTTCCATATCCCTTTTAGCATTTGTCATTTTCCCCTTCTATCATTTTAGCCAATCTGATACATGTGAGATGTTATTTCAAAGTTGTTTTAATTTACATTTCATTAATCAATAATGATTTGGAGCACTTTTCATATGACTGTATATAACTTTGATTTCTTCCTCCAAAAACTGCCTATTCATATCCTTTAACCATATTGGGAAATGACTCTTAATCTTTTATATTTGACAAAGTTCTTATATATAATTGAGATATGAGGCCTTTATCTGAGAAATGGTATATAAAAAATTTCCCCCAGTTTTGTCCTTTCCTTCTAATCTTGACTACATTGGTTTTATTTGTAAAAAATCTTTTTAAATTAAAATTTAATTAATCTTATTAATTAAGTAAACATAATCAAAATTTCCATTTTGTATCTCACAATAAATGTTCTCTATCTGTTTTTTATTCACAAATTTTCTTCTATCCATAAATCTGATAAATAATATGTTCCATGTTCTAATTTTTTATGATAGGTCCCTTTCTGTCCTAGGCCATGGATCCATTTTTACCTTATCTTGGTAACTGGTGTGAGATAATTGGTCTATATATAATTCTTCTATTGCTTTCTAGACTAGTTCTATTCTGCTTTCTAGTTTCCCCAACAGCATAGTGTCTTACATGGCATATACATTCAGTAAATATTTGGTGAATTGAATGAATTAAAATTTGGCTAAATTTTTGTCTAGGATCATTTTCTGTCTAGTTCACCTTACAGTGAACTCTCAAATACTCCCCTAATTCAAAATTATGTTGAATATTATTCAAAGTAAGTGGTCCATTAACTGGAGTTTGGAAATGTTTTAGATCTACCATGGCTGTTTTCCTGATATTGGAGCTAATAGGTATATTATTTCAAATAGTTTTTTAAGGGTAGCTTACTTAAAGAGGGCAGAAGAAGAGATTAGCAACCTTGCCATTTAATTGATTGACATAGAACTGAGTCAAAGTTGTGCCAGGTGGATTGTTCTAAAATTGACTGATATTTTTTATTTTCTTCTCCACGTAAGTATAAGTTCATAATTTCCAGAGCAAGACAAAAAACAAACAAAAAAAACCACTTCATGGAGGATTCCAGAAAAAAAAATTACTAACAAGGGAAAATTCTAAAAAATAATAATATTAATAGCTAGCATTTATGTAGTGCTTTGATGTTTGCAAAGTACTCCACATGCAATCATTTGCTCTTTACAACAATTATCCCCATTTAACATTGAAACTACTGAGCTTGAGAGAGTCACTTGCTCATGATCATGCAGTAAGTAAGTGCCACAAGTAAGATTTGAATAAACGGCCTTGTACTTTATGTAATATTTTAGTGATGTTGGGTTGGGGAAAATTTTCTGCTTGTATTTAATGGCCAATTATTGCTATATGAACCTTCTGGCCAACATAGTCCATCAAGATTCAGGACAAAAATATATCTTAATAAATCCTGATCATAAAGTTCATATTCTGTGAAATGGTCTCATGCTAAGGAGTGAACACATTTCTCCTGAGATGATGGATATCACTGATTGGCCAAAGAGAACTCTGCCATGGACTGTAAAAAGACACAAGGGAAGAGTTAGATCCAGTGGTGCTTCCTTTGCCTCCATGACAGGTGCTTGTTTTACCACTCACTATTGACAATGTAATTAGGACTCACATGCTCCTACCTATAGGTCTGGAAAACACAAAGTCCCTGGAGATGCATTTTAAGGCTTTAGCTACCAAGCTCTTTGTGAAGTTGCCTAAGGGGAAGGAAGATTGCCATTGGACTTGGAGAGAATAGAAAGCAGATGTTTCCAATCAAGAATTGTTTCATAGGATCATAGAGACTTCATAAGCCAGCTAGTCCAACCCCTTCATTTTTCAGAGGGGGAAACTGAGGCTAAAACAACTTAGACAGTCTGCCCAAGTTGGCATAGGTCCTATATAGTAGAGATGGGATTTGAACTCAGTTCCCCAAATGCCAAATCCAATGTACTTTCTATCCCACACTATCTCCCCTTTATTAGACACTTCTGATGGTGCTGTAATATTTTCTTTCCCTCCTAACCTAGCTCTCTGCTCCGAGCCCAACTTCCAGTCCTGAAGCAGTGGTGAGATCTCACTGATTTAAAAGCAAGATTCAAAGCAGGTGGAAGAGCTATTAAAAATGAAGGCTAAAGCAAGCATTGGGGCCAGGAGAAGGATCCTTGAGAATTCCTAGTAAAACTTTACAATTTCCTTATTCCTCTCTCTTCTCCATCTCTCCATGAAGCCCATATTTCTGTGGGGGCGTTGTGGATGATTGCTAATCTATGGGGAAGCCTATTAGACTTCCCCAGTGGGAAAGCTGTTCCTGCCTACAGAAGGACCTTTCTATCCTCATTAGAGCCTGGCCCCAGCTACTGCACTCCCCTGCCCCAGGCTGCTAATTGGAGTGCAGGGGAATCCAAGGGAATGTTTAGCAACACAGAGAAAGACTCAAAGCCACCCTGACTATCCCATCGGATGCCAAGAGTCTTCCACAAGAGGCTTGGTTGAGAAGAGAGAAACCAGTTAGTTACAAGATAGGCTAACTTTGGCTACCTCCAGTTTACTAGTTACTGGCTTTGCACTTGCTGGGCCATATATGCTTGTAGGATCCCCGGTTGTTGGACCTTTCATGTGTATTGACTTAGCAGAGTGCAAACATGTTAAAAGTTCACTCTCTCCTTTATAGGAGTCTATAAAAAAGCTCTTAAACTGAAGTCATAGAGTTTCAATGAGACAAATGAATGATCAGCTCCTCAGAGCCGTCCTTTCCAAAGACTCAGCCCAGTAGGTGTGAGCAGTTTTAAGATGTTGCTTCAGCTTGAAGACTTGGTTTGGCTGTGGGGCTGCTGGCAGTGGGCTCTGGCCACCAGGAGGCAGGATGGGAGGTCCAGGGAGGTGTGAAGGAGCTGCCCCTGTGCAATGGCAAGGCAAGGCATGGTGAGCTCATGGAGAGAGCCCCAGCTGGTCTGAAGCATGGGTGGACTAGGTACTTGGTCATCTTCAGGGTATGATGAAGGCTTCTTGCCTTTCTCAATTGATCCTTGCCTCAGCATAAAAATTTATACCTAGTGACATAATGGAGAGAGAAGAGGACTTAGAGCTAGAAAGCCTGGAGTTCAAATCTGACACAGAAGTAGCTTTATAATCTGCACAATCTCAGGCAAGTCACCAAGCCTCTTGGTACTCTCCTGAGCAACTCTCTATGGCAACAAAAGTGTCTATTTTCATTGGGAGAGGGAGCTCCCTCATCAGGGTGGTGACATGGTCAGATTTATACTTCAGGAAAATCACCTGGACAGCGAAGTGAAGTTTGGATTGGAATAAAGAGAGGCTCAAGGCACAGAAGCCAGTTTAAAGGCTGATTCAGTAATGCAGGCAAGAGGTAATAAAGGCCTGATGTAGGTCTGAACGTGGTGGCCCTGAGCCATACTTCCTTTAAATACAACCACCTCTGACAGAGGTCATCTGCTCATTTACTTATTAGGACAGAACAAAACAGCAGAAAGGTATTGGCATCTTAGGGGACAGGAAATACCACTAGGGGAGGAAAGGTACCAAGAAGGAGGCTCCTTAAAAAACAAATTTGGTCTATACCACCATTTCACCTGGGTGTTGAGGTGGTCTCCATGGTCTTACAGAAAGCATCTATTCGGACTATGAGCCAGCATTTCCCAGGATGGAGTTATAGAAGATAGTTCTTAGAATCATGGATCTTATTTCAGGGTCTGGTTTATATTTCAAAGGAGCCTTAATATTTTGAACAATATGGAGCATGCAGAAGTCAGAATGGTATCATGGAAAGAATATTTAATTTGGAATCAGAGGACCTAAGTACAAATCCCAATTCTGTCACTCTGTGTGTGACCTGAGTCAAGCCATTTCCTGTACACTTATGTAGACATATATGCATATACATATATATATATATATACATATATACACAGATTTGGACCTGGAAAGGGTCATAGAAGTTATCTTAAATTTTTATTTAATATTATTTTATAGAATTCATTTTTATTTGATAGTATTTGTAGTATTATTTAATATTAATGATAATGCATTGATCAATTAATCAATATTGATCTTAAAATAACTTATATTAATCAATATCATTATTATATATTCTAATCTCATTTTATAGATGAAGAAACTGAAGTCCAGAGAAGTCATACAACTTGCCTTTAGTCACACAGATAATTAAATTGCAAGGCTGGAATTTGAAGGCAGGTCCTTTGATTCCAAATCTAGAATTCTTTTCATTCTTTTCTCTTATTTCTTAGTGTCCATTCTAACTTTGCTTAATTAATGACTTGTTATTGTGCCAGCGATACCTGTTCTAAATAATGTGAATGAATTTATTTTATATTAGAAAAGATAATAATACTTTTATTTCTATATCTCTTTAAGTTTTACAAAGATGTATAATCTCACTTAATCCTCACAACAACCCTGGGAAGTAGGTTCTATTATCCCCATTTTATAGAAAAGGAAACTGAAGCAAATGTAAGTAATTTACATGTCACATAGTTAGTGTCTGAGGCAGGATTCAAACTTATGTCTCCCAAGTCCAATATTCTATTCACTCCACCATTTAGATGCAGGAAGAGGAAAAAAAAAATAAGGCATAAGCTCTTTGGAACATACTATTAATTTTAGCATCTGGAAGACAGGAAATAGATTTTAGTAGTAAGGAAATCTAATTCGACAACTATTTAACTGACCCTTCTGGCACTTCACAATGGAAAGAAGGGTGGGTCTGGTGCCAGAGGTACCTTTTTTTTTTTTTTTAAACCCTTACCTTCCACCTTAGAATAAATACTGTGTATTGGTTCCAAGGCAAAAGATGGTAGGGGCTTAGCAATGGGGGTTAAGTGACTTGCCCAGGGTCACACAGTTGGGAAGGGTCTGGGTACTTGGTTTTGAATCCTATCTTGGTCACTTACTGCCCATGTGCATTTGGACAAATCCTTTACCCTCTTGGTAATTTCCTCCTCTGTAAAATTGGACTATATGACTTCTAACGCCCTATCCCACTCATATCTATAATCCTATCACATCTAGTTAGGATGGATGAGGAGATGCTTCCTTGGCAGGGCCTTGGAGCCAGTTGTGTCTGAGCACTTCTGTCTCATTCCTGTCCGGGATCCCAACAATCAAACAGCACTTTCATCTCTTGGAGGCTGGCCTCCCAGTGTTTCAAAGTGTGGCTTTCCATCCCGATCAAGGGCCAGGGAATCAAAAGAATGTCATGTGGTCCTTAATGAGAAGAAGCAAAGAGGGCATGAGTACGGTCAGCCCACCAATAGCAAAACAAAACAAAACAAAACTGTATTCAAGCAATACAAAAATGTAAGTGGAAAGAAGGGCCAGGAAACAACTGAAACTTGAACGTTACAAAATTATAAAAACCAATCTCGGCTCCAAAGAGGATATTTGAAAAGAGAAATCTGCTAATATCCCCATCTCCTCCATCCCCGCCCTGGCTTTACGGAGGTAATGTAATGCTTCATGAGTGTACACACACTGAACCTCTAAAGATTTTTGCTGATATTTTCTCTTCTTTTTTATTCTTTGCTCTATGAGGGATGACTCTCTGGGATGGGGGAGGGATATAGGATAAAATGTTGGTATTTAAAAGCAAAATAAATCAATGATTTATATTTTAAGATATACAGTATTACATGATGAACTAGGGATAATATTTATGACAACCTACTCTAAGCATTATTGTAAGGAAAACTCTTTATAAACTGTGATGAGCTATATAAATGTCAAATGGGGGTAGAATAGGGGACAGATTCTGGATCCATGATTTCATGGGTGTGAGGAACTCCTTTGTGTAGAAGCTCTAATTACCCATCTAAGACTATTTTCTTACATATAGTTTATAACCTATATAGTTTTAGAGAGTTGCTTAGGGCACAGAAATATTTAAATAACTTGCTCATGATCAATGGCATAACTTAGCTGTCATAAATATTTAGAGAGCTTGATAAAATCTACCTCTTATTTTGGAATGCCATTAGGGAGCTAAAAGAAATTATAGGCTGAAAAAGTTAAGCTTTCAAAGTCAATTGAATAAAATTGCAAAAATCAATATGTATTATAAGGAAATAAAATGACATTTAAGTGATACAGAAGGACCTCGTTTTATGTGATCAACACATCCAAGGACCATTCCTGGAAGATGAAAAATAGCTAAGAATGAACCCCATTAGTTAATAACTATTTCTTATACAAACATACCTACACATTTTACAATTTTTCTTAGGCTTGTCAGTATTCTCATACTTTGAGACCATTATTAATAATTAAATAGTGTTAAAGAAACAAAGAGAAGCACTGCTCTGATGCAGATATGACTTGTTACAAGTGAAAACTCCAGATAATGACTGAGGCAGGAGCTAATATGTGGCACAAAACAACATGACTCACACTAATGGAGTGAAAATGAGTGTAATTGGGCAGACTGCTGTAAGACTTTGCACCACTTGAGGAAATGGCACAGATTTAGTGATTAATTAAACAAATTTATTTTACTTTTTTTCCTGCTTTTATTTTTTTGATTGGCAGTTACATATACCTAAATTCACATATGTTGGCTTTGTATAAATCAAGGTCCTACTATATTTACAATGTTATTATTTATGCATTCTGATTAAGTAGTTGGTACTTATATATACTTAAGCTTATAATTGAAGGCCCTGAATATAGTCACTATATAGTAACTTCAAAAAAAATTTATCTTTGCATCCTTGTTATTTAACAAAGAGCCTTAAACACACTAGATGCCTTTAATAAATGTTGAATTGAAGTTGTTTTGCTAAATTATTAATGTTGAAGACCAGTTTTGCCTATAGAGGAAAAGGTAAGATGATTTGAAGGAGCTAAATGTCAGCTGTGTCTAAAAGTATTTTTACTGGGGTTTTTTTGGCTTTTTTTTTTTTTGTGGCCTCTGGAATTATCATCTCTGGTAGAGATTTATACTTGGGCACCAGAGGGCAGAATGAGAACAAAGAGTGTATATTCCATGGAAGAAAGAAATGGAAAAGTTCAGTAGTGAGCTTCCTGGTACTGGAAATATTTAAGCAGAGCCTGGTTAACACTGTGTCAAGAATAGGTAGAGGAGATTCCCACCTTATGTTGGGAGATCAGACTTATTTGGTTCTTTATTCAGCATTTTATTATTATAAGAATCTTATTTAATGTCTGCTTGATGAAATCCTGGATAGGCCAGCTTTCACTTTTCCCTCTTTCATTTCCATGGGTAACAAAAAGAGAGGGAATTTCAAATTATTGTTTTACAAGTAACATTTTTAGTTGATAGAATGGGAGGTATTAAAACATAAGAGAGCACAGAAACTTAGTTAATTTAGTTAGTGTTCTTACTGAGCATTCCATGTGGAAATCGAGCTTAGATCCATGGCAGAAATGATAGAACAATCTTAGGCAGAAGTATGCTAGAGTTAGCTCTAAGCAGTTCAGGAGAGCTGATGGTTAGATTTTCTGTGTGAACATTTATACTTTGGAAATTGGAAACATCAGGGTTTGATTTATTATTCTACTGATTGTCTAGACTTAAAGTGATGGAGAAAATATTAACAATACTAATTAAAGATAAAAGTATGTTGTACAACCACAGAAAGAATCTTATTTGGAAGTAGAGCTACTAATTAAGACCACACAATCAATATCAATTGTCATTGTCTCAATACAAGTTAGATAATGGCCTGCTGAGTTTGGGATCAGGGAACAGGGAAGGATGGGCCTAGAATATTAGGGTCTACAGTGGGGAAAGACCTGAGTTGAAGAAGAGAAGGGATTAGAGCACTCGTGGGCTGATAAGGGCCAATGAGGATAGGACCTAGACTTATATGATATAGACTTCTCAGATAAATTCCTTCTACCAATGCAAATTGGCTCCTTCTCTGTACCTTATAGTCTGAGAGTTCCCCAGAATAGGACACATTGTCATGATGCTTCTCTCTCAGGGTGGAAAGTGTGAAATTGGTGGGAAGCAGGACAATGCCCAAGATCAACTTCTCCAATTTATATCTTTAACTAGGACTGATCATACTGGTATATCTGACAAAACTTCTGTCCTTTCCTGTCCAGAGTTAGGGGAAAAAAGGTCAAGTCCATCAGCGCAGCACTCGTTGCAACTAAATTTAGTTTGGCACAGAGAAATCAGCTTTCCTGGCTTCTCTATTGGGCTACACAGAGGAAGTGTATGTCTAGGGTAGCCTGTTTTCCAGTATTCTCAGCTAAGCTGCAGAGAGAGAGAGAGACAGAGAGAGAGAGACAGAAAGAGAGACAGAGAGAGACAGAAAGAGAGAGAGAGAGAGACAGAGAGAGACAGAGAGAGACAGAGAGAGAGACAGAGAGAGAGAGACAGAAAGAGAGACAGAGAGAGACAGAAAGAGAGAGAGAGAGAGAGAGAGAGACAGAGAGAGAGAGAGAGAGAGAGAGAGAGACAGAGAGAGACAGAGAGACAGAGAGAGACAGAAAGAGAGAGACAGAGAGAGACAGAGAGAGAGATAGAGAAGAGGAGAGGAGAAGAGAAGAGGAGAGAAGAGAAGAGAGAGACAAACAGACAGACAGAGGGACAGAGGGAAAGAGGAGAGAGATATGGAGAGAGACAGAGAAACAGAGAGAGAGAGAGAGGGAAAGAGAGAAGGGGGAGAGAGAGATAGAGACAGAGACAGAGAGAGGACTGGATAACCTGGGGGTGGGGGCTGGCTTTGCTATGTGGGGTGTGGAGTGTGTGGGGATTTGGATGAGGAGGCAACTGGGGTAAAATGTATCTCAGACATGGGGCACTCGTTTCTTCCAGTTGTTTGGATTTGCCCATAATTAAATCCTGGTGGAGCTGTCAGTGGCTGTTGACAAATATATTACAAGCACATTGAGTTAAGTGAAAGTTACTTAAAATTAATCCCGCCCTTACACAATATTCCTATTTTCCCTTCAGAAAAATGTGTTGGGCAGCCTGAGTACAATTTCTGTCAAGGTTCTGAGAGACAGAACCACCTAAAGGTGGAAATTTGCAAATCAGGCTCCTGTAGAACCTAATGAGAAGCTGCAAAGGTTTCAATTATCCTCCCCAGCCTCTCTCTTTGCAGCCTGACTGACAGCTAATTACGCTGGTGCCATTTTTTGGCAGTGGAATTTAATCTCCCAGATGGTAAAGCAAATCAATTTACCCATCCACTGCAGCTGAGCCTACTTGGGCTCAGTTTTAATTTATTCTCCTAAGCCTAAGAAGACCAGTCATTTCGAGTACAAAAATATCAGATTTCTCCCACTTAGCCTGGGCAGTGGTAAATGGGGCTAGGATGGTCAGGGGGTGGGCAGTAAAGGCCAAAGGAGGTTATTGAGGCTAGCCACGGTGATGGCCAGTGGTGGTATCCTCACTGAGGCCTTGGGGAAGGCTCCAGGGAAGGCCAATGTCACTGAGGGGCAGGCTGCTACGATAATGGTTACACATGAGTCGGAGAGGCATTAAGTCGGATTCTAAGGAAGAGCAAAGTAAATCTCTAAAGGACACAAGACAGAAAGGAATTGGTGGCAATTTCCAAATCTTTGAGCTAGTGGCTGCCTTCCACCTCCCAGCAGGGATGTAAATTCAATCCTCTCCCTACCTGCATTCTTTGGGCCTAGCAATTATGCTACCACTGTGACATCTTTGGGCCTTACAACTTTTGTTATGGGAATGTTATGGAGGAACAGGGTATTTTTACTCGGAGACTTGAATTCCCTCAGTCCTTTTCTTCTTTCTGTTAAGTCTGGGACCCAGTGGCTACAAATCATCTGTAACACTCTCTCATGCAAGGCTGTCTTGCTGCTCATATGACAACAGCCTTACTTCCCCTTTAGGTGTAAGTCAAATCAGGTCATCAAGTATTTATTAAATGTGTACTATGGGCCAGGCACTATGCCAAGTTTGGGAGATACAAAGAAAAACAAGAACAGTCCCTGGGATAACAAGGAGACTTGGTGACGTTGTTGATAGAAGAATTATTCATCTGAAACTCCATGTACCCTTGGCTGGCCAGGCCAGTTCATTTCCAAATGGGCCAAAGCAATATTCATGGAGTTTAGGTTGTGGTTCCACAAAATCACAGAACCTCACACTTGGAGGCAACTCCAAGGCTTTCTAGTCTAACCTCTCTCTGTTCAAGAATTGCCTCTATGACATCCCAAATAAACAGTCTTCCATCTTTCACTTCCACTGACATTTCATTGAGGGTCCACAACTTCTTGAGTTGATTCCTTCGATTTTGGGACAGATCTAATAATTAGGATTTTTTTTTCTTTCTCCTTTACCTCGAGGTCTGCCTCTATGCAACTTTTAATCATTCACCTAGTTCTGTCCTCGGAGGTCAATCAGAATAAAGTTAATCTCTTTTCTACATGAAAGTCCTTCAAAATCTTAAAGACAATTATGATATCCCACCCAAGTTTTCTCATTTCCCAGTAAATGGTTCCTTCAACTAATCCTCTCTGGCATTTCCAATTTCCTCATCTTGGTTACCTTTCTTGATAGGCTAGACAGTATCCAGCTTATCAATGGTTTTCTTCAAAAAAGGCACAGAACTAAATAGAATTCTCCAGCATGGTCTTATCAGGGAAATCTACTAATCTTAATGAGTTACCTAGAGTGCAGAAGCTAAATGATTTGCCCAGGCACACTACCAGCATGTACAAGAGGTAGAACATGAGTTCAGGTGACTTCGAAGCAAGTTTAACCACTACACCAATTTGCGTAAATAGATAAGAGATAGAGATATCTTAGGCATTGGTATAGATATTCATGTTCATGCATATATATCATTTCCATTGTCCTGGTCATTTATTAGAGTTGTCTTCAAGACACTTCTAGTGATTCCATAGAAGATGAGTCTGCATCCCAATTTGTTGTTGTTCAGTCATTTTTCTTGATTCCTCCTGACCCCATTTGGGGTTTTCTTGGCAAAGATACTAGAATGTTTGCCATTTCCTCCTCCAACTCATTTTCTAGATGAGGAAACTGAGGTAAACAGGGATAAGTGACTTGCTGGGATCATACAGCTAGTAAGTGTTGGAGGCCAAATTTTAATTAAAAAAAGATGAATCTAGACTCTAGATCCAGTGCTCTATCCACTATGCCATCAAGCTGCCCAATACTTTTATTCAATTAAAAAAACTAGTAATTTCATCCACCTACACAATAGTTTCCTAAACATTAAACATAAAAAAAAAAATTGGATAGTGACTTGGTCCCACATTATTTCTATTGTAACTCCACAAAATGTAAGTTTGAAAAATATGAAAAATTATAATAACAATTCTATTGCTTTAAAGTCTGCAAACTTTAATATGCAATACCTGAAGCAATCCTTATATTCTCTTGCAGGCTAGAGTGTAGAGAGCCCAAAAGAAAAGAGATCTTCAATATGGTGCCATGGTTTGGAGGGAAAGTGTTCCCAAGAATCTTCTCAAAAAACCTCACCAGCTGGGGTCAGGGAAAAGCCAGTCTATTTATGTATCTTTACCAAGCAGCAAAGAGGTAGGTGAAAAGATAAATGAGAACTTTTATTGCAGGGCTTGTGCATAGGTTCCGTTGATATTATTTTGATGTCAAAGACAATCCACACAGGTTATAAAAAGGGAAAAAAAAGGAAATGACCTCAAATTATCCCATCTAGAGCTAGCTTTCTTTTTTCTTTTTCCACTCTTGTTTTTTCTTTCACTCTTCCTTTTCTTCTCTCTTCTCCCAATCTGTTTCCTTTCCTTGTCTCTTCCTTTGCATTTCCTTCCCTTTTTCTTCTTTCCCACCAACTTTTTCCCCTCCTTCCTTTCTTCCTTCCTTTCCTTACTTCTTTCTTTTCTTTCATATGTAGTATTTCTTATCTTTCTTTAGATAACTAAAGAGATGGTGGTATATAGCCCAGAAAAAAGATAGCCTACATGAAAATAAAAGTATAGGTTTTCATTTCACTTTTTTTTTCAAACCTTTATCTTTCACCTTAGAAGTAATACTGTACATTGGTTCTAAAACAGAAGAACAGTATGGGCTAAGCAATGATGGTTAAATAATTTGCCCAGGGTAACAGAGCCAGGAAATGTTGAGGTCAAGCCAGGACCTCTTGTCTCTAGACCTGGCTCTCAATCCACAGAGCCACCTAGCTGCCTCCTTTCCCTTCACTCTTAAGAAAGTCTGAATGTTAAAAATGCCAACTTTGCAAACTAGAATCCATGACTTTGGTTTTTATTAGCCCTGGAGAAAACTGGAATTAATTTAATTCCTTCCCTCCCTACTTCCTTCCTTTCCTTCTCTTTCCTACCCTTCTTCATTCTTTCTTGTAAAATTATATTTCTGTTGATAACTAAATGCAGGTGGGACCCAGTAGTAGAGTCTGACCATGACTGTAATTTTAAAAGATAAACAAATCACATGGATGGACAACCCAGAAGGTGAGAGAATTCTAGTAGGAGCTGGACTGGAAAATAAGGCAGATCTAAAGTTACACATGTCAGGATGCATCTGATCAAGAAGACTCTGCTGACTCATGGCTCTCACGTGGTGCAGAATTCATTCTATCCTCATTAATGTCTAATCATAAAGACAAATAGGAAATTTGACCGCTTAACTGTGCATCAGCCTCAAAATGTCTTCCTGCCTCATCCCCTCAACCTGGGCCTTTTTGGTCTCTTGCTTTGACACCTTTGCTCACAGTTTCTTCCACCCCTCTCCATTATCCAATTCAGATGTCAAATATTCTCTCAAACTTTTCCTGACTAATCCAGCCCTTTTCTCTTTCCTCTGAGCTTACAGAACTTACCTGTGCCACTCATTTAGTATGATTTCCTCTAACTTCACTTTCAAGCTATTTCTGTGTATTAAATTTCTCATCTATACAAATACTTGCTTTACTTATGATCTGAGGAAAATTTCCTAACCTTAAAATGCTCTATAAGTGCAAACTGATCATGAATATTAATAATCATTTTGTGTTTGTGGCTCTATTATTAGAGAGGATACCCCCTGAAAGCATGAATCCTGCCATGTATAAAGCTCCAATTAGAAGACACTCAGTAAATGTTTGTGTATTGATACCTGTCTTTAAAAGATAAGATGCTACTTTTTTTTTTCTTTCAGGAAAGTAGTTCTCAGTCATATAATCTTTATTGGCAACACCCTTAGAAGTTATTGAGGGCAAGCGCTTCTCTGGAGTCAAGTTGATACCAAAGAAAAAAATGCTACTTCTCTGATTAAATCATAGCCAGAACCTATAATTAAGATAAATTAAGGGAGGTAATTGAGACAATCAACTTTTACCCAGATAATTTAGGGTAAAAAAGATCTTGCCACTACAAGAAAAAGTATTATTGATATCTGATATTTATTTATTCCTTTGTAAAATATTTAGCATATAACATTTTATCCTCACAGTGGAGTAGAAATAGGTATTACAGTTACTATTCTCCTCAGTTTGCAGGTGGGAAAGTTGAAATTGGAGACAAGTTGATGGTCATATAGCTATTATCAAAGGCAGTATTCAAACCCAGATCTTTCCCAATTCCAAGTACATCTTTTGATTCTTTCTCCCTAGAATTATCCAGATGAACTGATTACCTTATCAATTCTGTTCTTCAGAGTACGGTGTAACTCATAGCCTGTAGGGTTTTCATTCATGAAGCAAATTTTCTCAATAGTCTTATTGCACTGGCACATGATTGTGTAATAATAGAGAGCCTTTAACCAATGTTTAATAGAGGGGAGATAGAGTCTATGTGATGAGTCTCTATTCCAGCTCTCTCCTGGGGCCAAATGTACACTGGGAGACTTTAAGGGCATGTCACCCACCCTGAAACTGGGTGGCCTGGATGGTCATGCCACCTACAGGAGTTGGGGGCAAGGCTTCCCTATAAGATGAGGTATGTGGTACCCCAATCCAATTCTGAATAAGGACGGGGTTCACACAAACCTCCCCCGAATCAGTTAAATTCACAGTGGGTGGTCTGGCTTCAAGATGGAGGCAGCCAGATCAAGCAGTGGTTCCCCTCTCCCTTGTTGTCTCTCAGGCACTCTGGTACGCTATCTGACTGATGAATGGCTTTTATTATTTACAATTCAGGGACTGGGGAAAGGCGTGAAGGACAGAGGGATTTTGGGGTGCCCTCTTCTCTATTTCTATGGGGCTCATCACTTGGGTGGGAACTTTTGGGGATCCCACTCCTAAGCGTCTCCCCTCACCCCTTCTCCTTCTGTTTCTAGTTCTAGTTTTTCTGTTTTTATCCTTTTCTATAATTGTAAGTTTTGACTGTAAGGGGGTCTCTCAGCAAGGCTGAGTAATGGGTGAAGGAGACTAAGAGATGGCTCCCAAAACGGAGTCCAAAAACTTAGTTAACTACACGGTTGAAGTCTTAATGGGTGAGATACGATGGAAAGGCTTTGATCAGGGAATCAGAGTTTCAATTTCCAAAGAAAGATTCTTAGGAAGCCCTCAGGACTGGATCTGAGCTGGGATGTCCTCCTCCTCTCTCCTCCTAGGCCTCTACCAGAAGCCCTCTCCTCCTTCTTCCTCTGAAAAAATATCCAAAATTCTCTCTGGTTGCAACTGTCAGCAACTCTCTTCTCTGGCCCCTTTTATCCCATCCCCCTTGCACAAATCCCATCCTTACAATTGTAAAGCAAAAATAGGAAACTACTATGGCATTAAACCTCTATAGAGTTCAGTAACAATCTACATACTGTATGTCTGCTTCCTGACTCTGTTCATTTGGATGTGGCATTACATACAACCTGACATAGGCACATTGGCACAAGTTTTTCTTTTGAATGCACAGGATTTTTTTCCTTCCCCATCCAATTCAAATGACTTTTGTGGTATATTTCTTTGGTATGAGTTAGTCTCCTGGATAGAAAAGAATGTATATGTATGAGAATTTCCTTGCAGTGGTATTTTTTTTTAAGGAAGAAATATTTTTCTCAAACCCTCAGCCATAAATCAGGTAATTATTTTTGACTCATTTTGTTAAATAATTTTAATTGTTATGTAGAGATCAGCGTGGAATACAGGCAAGACTACTGGATTTGGAGTTGAAAACCTGGATTGTAATCCTCTCTACCACTGACTACCTGTAAACCATTTGGCCTTTGTGAGTCTGAGTTTCTTAATCTGTAAAATGTAGGGATTGAACTAGCTGGCATTTACAATCTCTCCCAACTCTAAATCTGATCCTGAGTACAGACTCTAACAGACGGAAACGCTTATAATTTAGGATCGCAGATTTGGAAATGGAAGGATTCCTAAAGACCATCTAGTTCAACTGCACATTTTACAGATGAAGGTGAAGTCCATGAGGTCAAGGGGCTTGTCCATAGTCACACAGGTAGCAAAGGGGTGATTTAAATCCATGTCCTCTGGCACTCAGTTCTGAACACCATTTTCTTTAAAAAGTATTGCTTATAAAGATTAGAGAATCCATATTCACACTGGGAGTAAATATACTTTATTTTCCTGAAACTTCAGAGATACTCTGGTAATTATGGTCAATAATTAATGAAAACTTCACTGGATGCACACAATTTATGCCTTTGTGTGAATGCATGGACAAATCATTTACTTTCCAGTCCTTTTAGCGACATCTAGTGGAATCTTTACAAAATACACATTTTGTTTTGCCCAGAAGACTGCCATGTCATTCTAGGATGGCCATATTTGACCTTAGACCTAAATATCCATTTTCAAACTAAGTTTTAGAAGTCTTGTTCAGTCCAATCCCTCCACCAACTGACAAAATTATATTGATTAGATTTCTACGAAGTCATTTCATCTGCCCAACTATTGGCTCCACAAAAGTAACATCTAAATGGCTGAAGTTTTTGTCATCTGAAAACTACATCTAAATAAAGTGTAAGAAAAATTTCTTCTTTGAGGAAAAATCTGAAGGTTTGGTACCAGGGTTACAAAGCCTAGACACAAACACAGAAACCCCAGCAGAGATCATGGAAAAACAATGGATGTGTCTAATAATACTAAACTGGCTATTTAAAGAACAACTCAGCAAGCTGCATTTCTAGTTTGAACATGAAGTCATCAAATGTTACATTTGGTTGGTTGTTTTGGGGAGGAAATTGCCTTAGGAAAGCACCCAAATGAAATATATTGTATTATATTTTCTGAGCCTTAAAAGTGTAAGAATCATTGGATTTTTTCCCCCCAGAGCTGGGTGAATCCCTAAAAATTATCTAGTCCAAACCCCCTATATTAAACACAATGTAATTTCTAAGAGTCCTTGATAATGGTGAACTTTTACCTACCCAGGGTGTAGCTGTTGGTTACATGAACAGAATAAAAAGGAAAGAACCTCAGAACCTCCAGTGCAACTCTTCCATTTTATAAAACTAAGAGATTTAAGTGGTACAGTTACAAAGGTGTAGTTAAGGGGCAAAGCTGGGAGAACATGTATCCCAGGCTAGATCAGGGCAGGACAAAGAGGCCTGTGTTTAAAACAAATAACTGTTGTTGTGTAGTCCTTTAATTGTGTCCTTTCATGATACCATGGACCACAGATGCCAGGCCATCCTATCCTCCAACTATTTCCCGAAGACTATCCAAACTCATGTTCATTGCTTCCATGACATTATCTATCCATCTCATACTCTATCAACCTTTTTTTTTTGTTTTTAATCTCTCCCAAAATTGGGATCTCTTCCAATAAAAAAACAAATAATAGAAGCAATAAAATTATTCCAAGAGAGTTTGTTTTTCAAATTTAAAGCATTCATTATTATTTTTACAAAATACTCTAATGGGCATGAAAATAATTTGTGTGTGTTGGGGGGTCAGGGTTGAGAGCACAAAACTGAGATTTTTTTGAGAGTATTCTCTTGATGAGTATGACTCTCACCAATGCATTTTAGCAATTGTTCTTCAATTTACAGCTTTGGAGAGTTGCCTGAGGGTCTGAGGAGTTCAGCTTACCCAGAGTTAAAAAATGTGTATGGGCCAGGGGCAAGACTTGAAGCCCAACCTTCTGGATATGGAAGGTAACTTTACATTAGAGGTGTCAAAAAGGCAACTCAGTGCTGCCCCAGCCAGATTAAAATGTATTTGGGAAATATTTAACAAAATTAATAAAAATACCAGAGAACACAGATAATATGATGGTTTTAATGATTTTCCAAGGCATCATGGGGCAGGGATCTTTATATATACACCAGTGGTTCCCAAACTTTTTTGGCCTACCGCCCCCTTTCCAGAAAAAAATATTACTTAGCACCCCCTGTCACATACTATCACCACCCCCTGACAAAGTTATTCACCGCCCCCAAATGCACCTGTGGCCATCACCGCCTCCCTAGATTGCTGCAGCACCCAGCAGGGGGCGGTGGCGCCCACTTTGGGAATCACTGATGTTTACTGTTTAGTGGCCCCTCTTTCTAATGAATTTGACATCACTGCTCCAAACTAAACTGCCTCTCACTAAAAATTATAGCATAAACATTTTATGAAAAGTCATACCGAACATGTGTTTTTAGAGATCTTGGTTTGCAACTCTAGGTAGGTGGCTGCAGGAACAAGTCCATGCTAAAGGGTTCTTTCATGTACATGGTCAGTATGCAAGAATGAGGTATGATATGCAGTTGAGATAAAAGGGCCATCCTCTGATTATGCAGGTGGAATGTGAGCTTCAATGCCTGAAGATGTGAATGAGAATTGACAGACCATTCTGGGACCTGAGATTGGAGGTAGGGAAAGGGAATTTAACTCTGCACAATCCATTTCTCTAAACAAGCAAGATCTTAGAGCCTTCCATTCTTTCCCAGTCACTGTGAGAAACAAGCCATGGTCCTCTCCGGTATAGTTACCCAAAAACACACGAGGCACAGAAACAGTTTAACATTTTACTAAATCAATTCACACAAATTCCAAATTGCAAATATAATTAAGGACAACAGGCTTCTCTTTTTTCCCCCATTTCCAGATCCATCATTAAGACAATAAGTAAACAGAAATTAGATGTGATTTTTTTTTCTTTTTTTGTTGTTGTTTTAGGAAAAAAATGAGAAAAATGTGATAAGGAAACATCACGCAATGTAGGATTACGTACCACAACACAGTTACAAAATAGGGCTTCCTGGTTTCTTCCACATGTAAAAGACAATGTACTTCTCACTACTGTCTGCATCAATCCGGTTTTCATTAAAATAAAACTATAAAATCTCCTAGATTACACTAACCTCATACAAGGGCTGAAACAGTGCATTAACAGCAGTAATGCCAACTATCAGTGCTAACATAAAAACATTTTAGAAGGTCAAAAAAATTAACCCAAAAAACAAACAACAACAACAACAAAAAAACATTTCCCTAGATGAGCAAAATTGAAAATAAAGGGTGTTGCCTCACAATTAGGAGTTAAGGACTTTTTTTTTCCTTTTTAATTTTAAATTGGAGAAAGGAACCAAGTGAGTTTGGGATGCTTCTGTAGTTCTTTCAACTCAGTTAGCATCTAGTTTTGCCATTTCCTGCACGTATATCCCTATACTCTCACTGTCAAAGAGCACGAAATAAACCGTTTTGATTGATGAGGACATCGTGGACACAAAGTAGCTGGAGATAGCTCTCAGGATCAGCTGTGCTGCCGTCTGTTTGGGGAAACCATTTCTGTAGAGGGAGAAAGCACACCAGTTAGCTTATGATTATCCCAAACCCAGGGGGTAGTGTTGGGGTCAAAAGTAGCAGCTGCTGCTCCCCTTTCCCACTTGGCCATATAGGTCCTCTGGCCTATCCTCTCAGCTCTGACCCTCTGATTAATGGTCCAATAGGCTATCATGTCATTTTCTCATGCTTCTGCAGGACTGGAGGCAGGATATAATCACAGATTCAACTGAAGCCTACTCAGTAAGCCTACTACTCTACTACACCACTACCATATCCATACAGAATACTATTAGGCATACGTCTCAATAATATTATATATACTCATACAAGGCCAGCTCTGGTCTTGAAGGATCTATGGGCCTGCGAACACTAAAACAACCTAAATGCCCAATTTTAGAGTATATCATTCAATTCTTAACACAAAAGTCCTTTTAATTCAATTGAATTTTTAGCAAAATAAACATACTCCATAAAACATGTTCAAGAGTGGTGGAGCAGAACCACAGGACAGGAAAGGCTGGAAGCCACAAGCCTACACCCTGTGGGTGGGTGAGTTTCTGTGCATTTTTTCAAATGCCACTCACAAATACAAGGACCTGAAATGGAACCGGTAGATAATTCAGCTCCTAATTCCCCAACACCTGATTTTTGTCTCAATGGGGACCTTCTTAGAGTGGAGCATCTTTGAATTATTCCTACTGGCATGTGCCAAGATGGCCTAAAAATTAAGACATTAGCTTCCCAGGTAATTTGTTTTTCTAAATGTGTTCTGTGTATGACCCTTGTATATCGAGGTTAACTAAAATCATGGTTGGGCAAGAAACCCATCATAAAAGGCTGAGGACAAAAACAGACATAAACACAAACCCGGTTAGGGCCAAATTGCCTGAGTATTGGGAGAAAAAGCTAAATGGACATGCCAGATGAAAACAGGGATGCCAATTTTAATGAAGCTTAAGCAAGCCATCCTAGGGTCTACAAAAACTTTCTTTTCTTTAGTGCCTACTCCCCATTCTTTTCTCCCTGGTCTCCCTGTAGTAGCTAGCATTTTTAGTACTATACCAAATAGTAATGGTGACAGTGGACATCCTTATTCACTCTTGATTAGAAAAGTCCAGAGTTTCTTAATTTCTTCATTCATTCAGCAAGTATTTGATAAATACCTACTATAACTGTACCTTGAAAGGCACAGGACACATAATTTCATTCATGTAGGAAAAGCGCAGATGAGGAAATTCCCTCTACCAATGCAGGCAGTAACCTACTCTTCAACTTAGAGTCTTAGAAAGTGCCCAGGACATTAAGGGCTATTCTATTGCAATGCAAATAATGCTAGACCTTGCTTTTAAATATATGCTTTTCATCATATTAAGGCAAGCTCTTTTCATTCCTATGCTTTTTATTTTTTTCAACAAACATTTCTCCTGGCCCTTTCAAGTAACTATCCCTCCCTTCCTTCCCCCTCCTCCCCCTATCCCCCACCCAATTTTGTCTTGGAAATTATGTTTACTTTGTATATCTTTTCTATTTATTTAACTGTGTACATGTTGCTTCCCCCAAGCAGAACAGAAGTTCCTCAAGAGCAGAAAATGTTTTTACTGTTATTTTTCCATCTCTTGTACCTGGCATACCATAATTACTTATTTTTTGAATTACACTGAATGCCAAGTGTCCAATCTAGGCCTGGTTTTCATGTGTTCAGACAGTAGGGTTCAACTTACATTAAAGCTCTGTGTGTGTACACACACAGACACACACAGAGAGCCAGAACTGCAAATACATGTCTATATACCTGGAGTCAGGAAGACCTGAGTTCAAATGTGACCTCTGGCACTTACTAGCCATTTGATTCTTCACAAATCCCTTAACCTCAGTCTCAGTTTATTCAACTCTTAAATGGGAATAACAATAGGCCCTAGGTCCTAGGGCTGTTGTGAAGATCAAAGGAGGTAATTTGTAACAAAGACTAGCTTGATTCCTGGCACATAATAGGTGCTCTATAAATGCTTATTGCTTCCCTTCTTTCTGTGACACTCTGGATGGGTGACTTTTCTGTAAAATGTTGAGGGGGAGTACAGGCTTAGTGCAATCAGTCCCAAATAGGTTGTATGGGTCTAAAGCTATGATTATCCTCTATTACATCGAAATCTATATATCCAAAAAGTGTTGGAGAATCTCCTTGAAGGCAGGCCCTATTTTCTTTTATTCTCTGAATTCTCCAATATTTAGGAAAGTACTTGCCACAGAAGGATAGAAGCTTTCCGGGTGATTTCACTGACATAGGGAACTTTCTCTCCCAAGGCAACAGCTTCTCTGCTACTTCTAGTCCTAGAGCACTGACTTACCCAGGGTCACACAGCTAGCATGTTTCAGAAGACAGACCGGAACTCAGGTCTTCTTGATTCCAATGCCTCCTCTCTAACCACTATGATGCCTCTTTTGGGTCTAGCATACAGTAGAGGCATAAATAAATGTTTCTTGAATTGAACTTTCTCCTTATGAAGTTCCCTTTGGTGGTGCCTAGGTAGCACAGTGGATAAAGTGCCAGGCCTGGAGTTGGAAGAATCCGGGTTCAAATCTGGCCTCAGATACTTCCTAGCAGTATGAAACCTGGGCAAGTCACTTAATCCCAATTGGTTAGCCCTTGAAGCTCATCTGCCTAGCCTTTACTGCTCTTTTGTCTTAGATACTTACTATCCATTCTAAGACGGAAGTTAAGGGTTAAAAAACCAACAACAAAAAAAGATGTACTCTTGGAAGACTGTGAACTCATTCCAAAAAATAATTGCTACAGCCCAAAACATTTCTGGACTCCTCTTTAGGAACTCATACATTCATTTATAACTAGTTGGTAAGTCCTCTCATTTATTAGTAGTTTTACTTCCACTTTAGACTGAAAACCTTATTACAAGTATAATGACACACTGGACTTAGATAGCTCCAAGGGGCTTTTGACTATATCCAGAAATCAAATCCAGCCACAAAGGAGGAATATTTGCCACTACAGAAGATTCAAAAGCCTGGGTCCCAGACCCTGATGGCAGTTCCCAAAGGGAATCACTGTGGGGGAAAGCAGCATTGCTGGATTAAGAAATATGTCATCTCCCAAGAGAATTACTTTGAAGAGAATGGTGTTCATTTGGATGGAGGAGATATGGCAGATTTTGAAAAGGAATACAGCTCCTGACTGGGGTAATGCAGCATGGGGCAGCAGAGAGAATGCTAGCTTTGGAATCAGAGGTCTTGGGTTTGAATCCTGGCTGTATTACCTGTGAGTCTGTTTTCTGAGAGGTTTGGACAAGGTGACTTCCATGGCTCCTCCTACTCCTCAATCTATGACTCTATAATTACGACACAGAGAAGGTAATACAGACAAGTCCTGGAAAGCTAAGTGGGAAAACTAATTGGCACATACTACGAGCTACTATTGTGGGGATGGAAAAGACATACCCAGAGATAGGATAGCAATGATTTCTTTTTTTCCTTTCACTAGATACCCATTTCTGCTCAAGTATTTCCAGGCATGTACACTACAATCGCCTAATTTTAACTGAATGGGGAAAAAAGATGATATATTCAATTCCTGCCTCATTTTAATATGAGATAATGCAAATCAGTTTAAATTTAGAAAGGTAAAGTCTGTGGCATATATCTAAGTCAGCCCAACTATCTACTTTCCCTGGGATTTCTTTTCTCCATTTTGTCATCTAAACATAGCCTGCAAACCCTCAAGCTTTTAACTTTAAAGATACTACCATATGTGATGGTGGGAATTCATGCAAAAGATTTATCCTGAGTATAGGTTTCAGTACTAAGCAGTAGCAGAGGTTAGGGAAAGGCTGCATGTAGCTAAGCTCTCTGTCACAGAATCATCATTTTAGAGCTGGACGCGGGACCTTCAAGGTTCTCCAGTCTAACCCTCTCATTTTATAGGAACAAAATGAGGCCTAAAGAAGAAATGATTTGTCCAAGGCCACAAAGATAATGAATAAACAGAGTTGGAACTTGACTCCTGGATTCTGAACCCAAATTGGGCTCCCTTCCCCCTGTCCCATAGTGCCTCCTCTCATTCCCATGGACTATCCATGGCTGAGGACTTGGCAGAATCACAGCAGATCTATACAGACCACTCCTGAGCTAAGCTAAAGTAGGCATGGTGGGGGAGGGGATGGGTGGTGCTGAGGGTCAGGTAGAGACCATTTGAATAAGAGATCATTTAAGTGTCACACAAGGAATGAAAGATTATTTTCATGCTGTAAGTACAGCTGCCACTTGGAGTACCTGATCAGGTTACAATGATTCCATTAATTTTCCCAGCTGTGAGAACAACCCAAGGAGAGCGGGCTAGTAGGGAATGGGAAGCCTTCCCAGGACCAGACATAAATGGACCCACTAGCAGCCAAGGAGCTCTAGAAACACATGCCTGAAGAGAAAACTGTTCACTGTGGGGATCAGTCTGGGTTCCTGTTGAGTCTCAAAATACCTCCTTGATTAAGGGGGAAACTGTTGGCTGTGACTACAGTGCCCAGCAGGGGCCATGGCTGATGGGAGGAGAAAAGGATTTCATCCCATTATTCCCTGGTTTATTTGGTTTTCCCTGATACACTTTTACTTTTAAAAGGGTATGTGGTTCTCACTATAGCAGGAGGGCCATCTAGATTTTGAACTCATCTGGTATATGCCATCGTATAGGACAGAAAAGAAAGCCAAGTAACACGGCAAGCTTTCATTAAGTACCCATGTATATGCCAGGCAATGCCCTCAAGAAACCTCCATTCTATTGGAGATCCTACAAAAAACAAATGTCTATGTCCCATCATCACCTGTATTTTTCTCCAATATCACATTTCTCCATGCTGCTTGTTGAAAAAACAAATTATCTTATGTCTCATTTCCCTTATAGTGGAGAGAGTGCTGGATTTGGAATCATAGGACTTTGGTTCAAATCTCAACTTTGTCACTCTCTGTGTGGCCTTGGGCAAATCATTTAACCTCTTTAGGAACTGTGTTCCTGATCTATAAAGGACACGATGGCTTTATGGTCCTAAATTTATGTTCTGGTAAACAGGCTATGTTTCTCTAAGTAGGAGCTAGGTTATCTGTTTCTTTATCTTGACACAGTGGCAAGTCTACAGCAAGTGCTCAGGGGCTCCCTAAGAACTGAATGGCTTATAGTCTCGTAGCTAGGTAACTTGATCCTCAGCCTCACTGCTCAAGCATTTGAACCCCAGTCCAACCAAATTAGGATTTTAGGAACTGAATGTTTGGCATCATTTTGGCTGTGTAGACCTAGCCCAAGGGATCATGTTTGGATATTCACATAAAATAGGAATATGCTTATTATCTTTTCCTATGCATTAAGTCTAATCTCCAACAGACTCTCAACTCAGTATTTATAATGGGGTCTGCCTCAAGCCACTGGAAAAGACTTAGAGCAGAGAGGAGGGAATAGGAGAGATGTATCCTGTCCTGAACTATCAGTGCTTACTTTGCACTATAAGCCCTTGAAATATATCTATTTCTGAAGTCTGACAGCAACAGGACAGTGGACACTGGAAAAACTCTTGCTCAGGTAAGGAGAAGGCAGAAGAGGTCCATTATATCTAGGAACTAAACTTATGAATATTTTCTGTTCCCTGTATGTACATGTGTATGGATATGGATACATGCATGACATAGTAAGTAAACAATGTAATATAATAGTCTACCAAAAGGAAACATATGACCTCATTCACAGGTCAGTGGTAAATGAATGTTAATAAGGATTTATTAACAGAAAAGTCTCACGTTGGTTTTCCTGAAATGTGTTTCAAGGTGTCTACCACTTTCATAGTAAATATTTCTCTCTTCCTGCCCAACATGATCTTTATGACAAGAAAAAATTCTTCTCACCCTTCCAGACCAGTGGCACAGTCCCAGGGGGTCTAGAAGAATGGTACATATTTTTGAAGAGGGACAACAGAAAGGATTAACTTCCACAGTGTTTTCAGTTCATGAGGACTATCCTGCCAGGCAAGAATTAAGTTCTATTTGTGGCCATTTCTCCAAGAATATTTTCTTTTCTCAAAAGCTGAATTCAATTTAATTCAACAAGCATTTCTTTTTTTAAAACCCTTATCTTCTGTCTTAGAATCAATACGGTGTATTGGCTCCAAGGCAGAAGAGTGGTAAGGGCTAGGCAATAGGGATTAACTGACCTGCCCATGGTCACACAGTTAGGAAGTGTCTGAAGCCAGATTTGAACCTCTGGTCTCTAGGCCTGGCTCTCAATCCACGGAGCCACCCAGTTGCCCCCCTCGGCAAGCATTTCTTAAGCACCTATGTGCCAGGAATTGTGCTAGGTGAAGAGGAATCAAAGACAAAAACAAAAACAGTTTTCTCAAGGATTTTACTTTGTCCTGAGAGAAAACATATAAACACTTATAAGGAAGGGTGGTATTTGATCTAAGCTTTGAAATGAGTTAAGTATTCCCAGATGAAGAGATAGATGTGTGGCGAGAAATTTGTTCATTAAAAAATGGAGGTGAACTGAATAAGGTACTTTGCCTAAAACTTTTCATCAACATGCTAAGAAGAGAATCCTCTTATTGCAGTCATCCCAACTGGATGTAGCTCATCTGTAATATGGAAATAATAATGCTTATAGTACATACATCACAGGATTGTGGTAAGGTTCCAATCACATGTATGTGTAGCACTTGACAAATTATAGAGAAAGAATCCCTAATCTGGGGCCTGTGAACTTGTTTTCTGAATATTTTGAAAACTTTCTCGATATGACTGGTATTGTTATAAGGAAAGGAAACAAATAGGTAAAAGAGATTTTGCACAGAGAGCAGTGTGCAGACATGCCCTGGAACCAGAGGCTATGTTCTAAGAATGAGGGGACGTTATAAAAAAGGACAAAGAGAGCAGCCAAGGGGCTTTTTGGACTTCCTGTTGTGGGGATAGCCTAAAACTGACAACTTCCTCTCCTTTTCCCCTCGAAGCCAAAGCTTCAGATCCTGTGATCCTGTTTAAATTCATACCTGTGATACAACTGTGTTCCTGTGTCCTGAGTGTTCCCAACTGCTGTGAAGATCTCTGCCGGCCAGCCAGTAACTGTCTGTGAGATAGGCCTGAAGCCATCTTGGGCCTAGCCCAAAGAGGTTTGACCCCTGAAATACAGGGATCAGCCTAATTGTGCTGAGAGACTATCAATCTAACCAAAATACTATCTGGGAGGATTTAGTCGCTCAGGTAGTTAGTTAGCTGGGATTTTTATAGACAGACAGTATAGAGACAGGCAGCCTGAAGACCAAAAGACACTCTTTTGCAGGAGTCATTGAAAAAGGGGTTGGATTAGCTCTCTTAGATTAGGGCATCCTATCCCTAATCCTCCCTTCCAAGTGACTGGTTTTAAAATAAAACCTTGAACTTTTTTGTAAATTGCCTGAGAGTTTAAGAAGCGTGCTGAGCCCAATAAAGGTCTGTCTGGGCCTCCACACTGTGGGATACCCTCAGTCTTGGTATCTCATGTCTACAACAACAACCAGACAGATCATCCACCTATTTCAGTGAGGAAGTTGTCAGCTTTAGGCTATCCCCACAACAGGAAGTCCAAAAAGCCCCTTGGCTGATCTCTGTGTCCTTTTTATAATGTCCCCTCATCCTTAGAACACAGCCTCTGGTTCCAGGGCATGTGGCACTGTCCTGCACACTGCTCTCTGTGCAAAATCTCTTTTATCTGTTTCTCTCCTTTCCTCATAACAGTATGCTTTTTAAAAACATTACTCTGAGAAGGGACTATAGCCTTCACCAAATTATCAGAGGGGCCTATGATACAAAAAAAGTTAAGAAAGTTTACTTTAAAGTAGTAAATAAAGTTAGCTCTTATGATTATTATTGCTAATCTTACTGGAGGTGAAGTTTGATTATTCTGGTGCAGCATGAAGTACTCTGAAATCTTGAAAGTCGAATTTTCCTCTTTGGGTCTGTGTTTGGGGCACAAATTGCTCTGTCCTTGTTATGTGACATGAACACCTGAGATTCAAGGCAAGAGAACAGGGTTCTAATCCCAGCTTTGGGAGTCTGGTCTTCAGTTTTCTTCTCTCTACAGGAACAGTTTTAGATTGCATGATTTCCAAAGCCCTTAAATTATGGAGCAATGATACTTGTGCATTACCCTCAGGCCACAAACCCCCTTATCTATTTTTTCACTTTGTAAGTGGGTCTTAAATGGCAGAAATAGATAAGAGATATATAAATGATAGCTTTCTTCCCTACAGAGGCATTGTAGCACAGTGGATAAGAGGCCAACTTGGGTGTCCAGAAATCTTGGGCTCAAATTCTGCCTACTCTGAGTGAACATGGGCAAGTCACAACCTTTCAGTGCACCAGACAACATTCTAAGGCTATAAGTTACAATAATAACAACAAAACCAAGATTTGTTATTGTTATTATATATATCATATTGTAAACATTATATATAATACATAATAATTAATATACAATGGCTATCATTTATATATCTTTCACATGCCATCTCATTTGATCTTCACAAGAACCCTGTGCGGTAGTTACTACTATTTATTTCCATTTTACAGATAAGAAAACAGAGGCTAACAGATTAAGTGACCTGCTGAGGCTCACATAGCTAGTTATTAAAGCAGGATTGCACTCAAGTCTTTCTGACACCTATTCACGGCAAAGTTGTACATCAGTGAAGTTTCCATAGGAAGAATTCCTTACCTTGATGAAATCATGAATCCAAACCAAACAGTAACCAAAAAACTCTTCTAGCTTTATTGTTCTATTCCCAGATCTATCAAAAGTATGTCACTGAATGTCATCCTGCCTGATTTGGTACTTATTTTCAGTGCTGTCTGAACTACTGAGATTACAGATTGCATTTTCAGGTTATTCATTACACTGATTTTATCCTGGGGATATAGTCACTGACACAGATATTTGGAGGTTAACTCCCTGGAATGTATACCATGACCTATTCCTGCCATTTCCTCAAGTATAGCTGAGAAGAGGCAATTGGAAACATTTTCCATAAGTTTTGACTGTTTAGGAGATGGACAGGACTAAAAAGTCTAAGGAAAGAAATTAGCTGTGTTGCCTCTATTGCTGGACCATGGACCTGCAACCACTCCTACACTTTGAAATACCTTTGACAGTGTCTTGGCCAGGCTCTGACATTTGGGTCAATTTGAAGCTACTTTTAAGATATTCACAGTTTTCATGAAAGGGTGGCCTTACTTATCAATAAAACAAAGAGCCTGCTCTGAAAGGGTAGTTCTTCAAGCAAAGAGAATGCCCTCAGGGTCAATGATAGTAGGTGGGGTCTCATCCCACAAGTTCCCACCCCAGAACTTACAGTGCTAGTTCATTATCTCCCATTTTACCCCATGACTTTGCCACTATGACCTCTTTTTGATTTTTCTCTAATGTGTTTGTCTCCTAGGCCCAAATGCCAAAGGCACAAGGGAGGGGCCTATTAGTTATAACCCTAAGTTTATAGGGTGAAGGAATTCCACAGTGTTTCCTCCTGCCACCCAGTCTCTGCCTGCTCAAAGAGTTTGGATAACCTACCATGCAAATGACTGTGGGGCTTGCACTTGCCAAATGGAAAGAAGAATAGAGCCCTAAACTGGCTTTGTCTCAGAACTCATAAATTAAAGAAAAGTTCATGCAAAATCCCCTAACTAGAAGAGAGCAAATTGATTCTGTGTTTTTCTCCTAGGAGACTGTGTGCACCCTCTTAATGTCAACCAGAACCCAGGAAAGCTTTGCATGAAGTGGAGGCTCAATAAATATTGTGGTCTAACTGGCTGGAAACAGGATGTCTAGTTGCCAAAGGTAGTTTCCTACATCCTACATTACAATGTTGGATTTTATTTAACCAAAGCACATTTAAAAAGAAATCATCTGAGGCAAATGTCCAGTACAGAATACACACTGATAATGTGTAGTATTGTGATTGTTACCGTTGCTGGAGGCTGAGGATATCAAAATACTGTTATATGAGACTGCCATCGCCAGGTCTTTCCTTTAGCATGCTGGACTTAATTTTTTTTTTAAGTCTCAACATGACTTTTATGTTGGAGACACTGAATGCCACAAACAAGCCTTTTTATTTCCCCTCCTAAAATCCAACATGATTTATTTGAACAGCTTTGGTGTAATCCCATTCTTGAGTCATGAAAGGGAATGAAACTGTTTACATGGCTTTATAAGGTGATGTCTGCTTGACAGATGTCTTTAACAGAACAGCTGTGCACATGTGGTGCCTTCGGCACTTGCAGATCTTAAAAGTTTTTCAATTTATTATTTTTAAAAAATGTTTTACTCCATGAAAAATGTAAATATGCTTGCAAAAACAGATGCATTTTTATAGGAATTAATCTTCATAATTCAATTAAAAGCTTCTTCAATAGCTAAAGGAAAAAATACTGCTACCAATAAAGAATAATATTGCCTCTCACTTCTGAAACACCTTTTATCAGAGTATATCAAAGTGCATTATAAACGCTAATTAACTAAGCCTCATAATACTCCTATGAGGAAAGTAAACCATATTAACCTCACTTACCAATAAATAAACTAAAGGACAGAGAGGTTGACTCATTTATCAAAGGTAACACAGTGATTCAGTGATAAAGAACAGACTTTAGAGGCATAGCTATTTTAGACTTTCCTACAAGACTGCTTTGTGGAAAGTGGTTCCCAATTTACTTTGGGCCTGGGTTAACATTACATGTAATAAATCTCCTTAATTGCAAATAAAGTGCATTCTACTAGGAACTCATTGACTACCTCCTATCTAATAAAAAGCAGTCACTTTTCTGTTCGGTTTAATGGACCCCGGAACGTAGAAATATTAGCATCAGTTAATTTTAAATAATGCTCAGTTAGATAATGCTGATAGTTTTCAATATGTATAAAGCAAAATAGCCCACTGGAAAAAGTATAGTACAATGTCAACATACAACAGGCAGCCCACTAGCCTGGGTAAAGCACTAGTTCTTATGTCAGAGAGGGTCTCGGCCTAAATTCTGGTGACAGTCATTTACTATATTAGACCCTGGAGAGGTCTCTCACCTTCTCCAGGCTCCAGTTTCCTCCTCTACAAAAGAAGAGGATTGGATTAAGTGGCCTATACCTTGAGGTTCCTAAATCCTACAGATGATGCTTCTACCATCTATCCAGAAAATATCATGTGGTTGGTAAATATAGTTAGTTTTCAGTTTTGTCCTGAGTGGAGAATCCCTGCACTGCACTACTGGGCCCTGTTCTAAGAGAATGACTCTGGTCATTGAGGGAGACTTTAAGACAAATAATTGAATCAGAAAGTCTCTAGTCTGACCCTCTCCAATTCAAACTCCTCAACTTGGTGTTTAAAGCCCTTTTCAATCAGATTCCAATCTATCTTTTTAGCTGTCTTTCACTTTGCAAATTCTATCACCTAGCCAGACTTGGCTACTTGTGGTCCTCAATTTTATCCTTCCCATTTCCACCTCTCTGCCTCTGAGGATGCTGCCCTCAGGCCTACAGAAAATTCTCCATGTATCCCCATCTTCTAAAAATCTTTCTTATTTTCAAGGTCCAGCTCAGGTATCACTTCCTTCATAAAGCCTTCCCCAATCCCTTCCCTATCATTCCCCAGTTAGAAGAAACCCTTCCTTAAATCTCCCAGGTTTCAATTTAATCTCTCCTTTATGTTTATGGAAAGCTCATTTACATTATTGTTATGTGTACACATCCCAAATCTCAACTAGATTGGAAAAGTTCCTGGAAGACCAGGACCTTGTTTTATTTTATCTTTCAATTCTCAGTACCCAGCACAGGGTCCAGATATAAGGACTAAGTAATTATTTATTCAATGAAATGAAACAAAATTGAATTATTAAAATTGTCACATCTCTTCAACTAGACCTCAAGAGGATTAAGACCTAACCTTACTCATCTTTGTCTCTCAATAATTGAATAAATGAATATGTTACCCAAGAATCATATTTTGGCACAGATTATTTACACTAGTGGGCTCTCTTACCGTCCACTGCCAATTGATGGAAATGCAATTGATTTCAGTTTCTTGTCATCTGCCAAGGCCAAACAGTTCTTCACTGTCTTTTCCAGAAGCTCTTCACACTTGTCAGAGCCCCATATTGGACTGTTACAGTGGATCACAAATTTGGCGGGCAAGCCATGGCCTGCACTGACAGCCGCTGGTGGGAAAAAGAACCCAGACTGTTAACCCCCATCCCCTTGCAAATAAAAAATCAATTTACATGTGTTTATGGAGTCAACAACAACAAAGTCCTAAATTTAAATTAACTGTGGAAATGGTGCATTGGAAAGACTGCTACAACTAGAATTCAAAAGAAATGGATTTTAATGTTGGACTACTAGAAGTAACCATGGATCAGTCATTCTCCGGTCCTCTTAACTCACCAATGGAAGGGAGATAATAAGCTCCCTTATAGACCTGTTGAGAAAGTCAAATGAGATAATGCATGGGAAGGGGCTTTAAAAGTGGCAAAGTGCTGTATACTTACAAATTATATTAGTTCTTTGAAATCAGAAATGTGAGGAGGGGACAGGAGCACTTTTCATGTACTTGCATTTGTAACCTGAGTTCCCACAGTGGTAAAACATGCTTAGCTAGTCATTTCCAACGGGACTGCCCAGCCAAGGCCTAGTCTTGGGAACTTGGCAGTCAGGATCCACTGAGCTACTGCCAGGACTGAGTTCCATTATTGTGGGGCAATCCCTCTGTGATAAGGAATAGTTACTTAAGGCCAACCATGCTTAACCGAATATGCCAGACTAACAACCTCTTTTGGTACTCAAAGCTTCATATTCATTGGTTCCTTTTTCTGCCAATGGGTTCACTTGAAAAATCATTAGGTGTGATCTATAAATCTCCCTGATATGTCAATCCAGACACATTAGGAAAATCATCTTTGCTTAAGAGTCTAACCAAATAACCCAATGTCCTTCTTCAACGGCTTTATTAGGTATGATCTTAATAGTCCATATGACTAAAAGATACTACTTAGTTTTAGACACTGTGCTTTGGGTAGGATCATTTTATATTAACAGAAGGTGGCCCAAACTCATATCTCAGTTAAGAATGCTTCTTTTTTTCTCATTTTGCTAATCATGAAGAATCCTCTCCCAAAGGTATATAGGCTTAGGGCCCTTCTATGTACTAAGAAATGACATCTGGGTGATATAATATTAAATGAGTAAATAAATTACTATGAAAAAAGAAAATATATAGAAGCTTAATGATGTTTTTACAGTGTACAGTCTATACACAGAAGTACTTAATTATACTGGGTAACCCTATCTTATGATCACCCAGAATCCCCTGTTGCCCAAAAGTCACCAATAAAGGCTCTATCCCAGCAGTCCTGCTTTGACCAGGAGGTGTAATTTTCCATTCTTATGTGCAGATTTTGGTGCTTGAGGCACTGGTAGGAAAAGGAAAGTTCTATGAGGCAGAGAGTCTCTATTCTTGAAGTTCTATGGAATTGGACCTAAAAATCTGTAGGAACAAGAACATCTAGGATGGTGGATGAACTTAATGATATGATGGGTGCCATTTTTTTCATCTAACTTATGGGTTTCAAGTGTTTTTTGTAAAGTAACCTGGGAAGAAAATTGGCATGTCAAACAATAGTTCTATTTCTATTGTATTCTGAAATCCAGACAACTCACAAATAAACTGCTGGTACATAACCAGTTATCAGGCTCATTCTCAAACTGTTCTCCCAATTTGTTTGCAAGATCCAAAGGCTGATCCAATGTCTTCTACTGCTCTGTAAACCACGATTCTAGTTTGTCACTTTCCCTCGTTAGGCCTTAGCTTTCTACTGTATAAGATAAAAGGGATTAAATTTCCTCATCTCTAGGATCCTAACCGATTGGCATCTATGGTCAACTTTGAACCTTTGTGTCTTTGCAGAAGAATTTATAGTAGACTGGCTTTCCCAAATGGATAATTAAGAACTTCATGAGGCCCAACATAGTGTCTTATTTCCTCTAGCAATAAAAAAGGGCAGAACCAAACCCATGGTCCTATATGACTGACTAGCAGGCATAAGGAACTGGCACTGTCAGTAATAGCAAAGACCACAGGTTTCCTGGACAAAAGAGAAGCAGGGCCTGGTGGCACCTGGTTTACTAGTAAAAGAGCTATCATTTAATGTACATTCACATCCAGTAACTTGGATGACATTGTATTATGCCACCAAGTATATGGATTGAAGTTTGTACTGATCTGTATGCCCAACTGAAATTCTCTTCCAACTTCATATTTTTAACTTGCCTGGATAGTGAATTCTGTAAGGACCAGAAAACAAACAAACAAAAAAAAATTTAAAGCAGTTAATGAAAGGTTTTTGCCTGCAGCTTAATGTCATGTTCAAAGATAAACCCTTCCCATTTCCTTTCTTTCAAAAAAGAGTTTAACTGGCAAATCATAACTGACACATTTATATTTTCTGATTATAAATACAGATGGCTGAATGAGGATTATTAATTTGCAATACTTATCAGTAACTTTACAGATGGTTTAAATATTGCCTTTTGTAATTTATCAGAGCTTATGTTTGCAGTGTTCTTTTCCTAGTTTTGAAACTCCATTTAGAGTCTGAGATCTACAAAACATGATGAACTGTTTTAAGCAACCACATTTTTAAAGACTGATTGATGGATTCTAAGTTGATCTGCCTACAATAAAACCTTAGTTTGTAAAATAACAGCCCTTCATTTCGCTCCACTGCATTGATGGGATAGATGTTACATTGTCATTTTCATTTTGAGATTATAAATTAATCAAGCAGGATGGCTTCCATAAGAGTGTTTCATGAGGATTAAATGATGGCACACTCCAGAAATGTGCCCAGATGGAGCAAGAACCAAACCTGGAAATTGGCAGTGTTGCTTTAGTCTCACCTCCAGCGATGTCCAATGGACCATTTTTTTTCCGAAGTTCTAACACTGCTTCCACAAATTCCTTGCCACCTTTCTTCTCCAGGGTATTCCCTAAATGAGGACAGCATTTGATTAGAATCTAAGCCTTGTATCTTGAGTTCACACAAGCATGGTAGCATGTCAAGCTGCCTTGCCATTTACAAAATGATTCAACTCATTTAATTTTGAAAGGACTGCAAAATAGGAACTAAATGTTGTATTAATGTAAAACTTCAAAACCATTCCCAGATAGTCAATGGACACCTTTCTCATTGTCTTCCTGTCTCTGTTATACCTTAACTCAGGTGTCAGTGAGTCTAATTCTGACTGGTCTCAGAGGTTCCCAAGTCATCAGGAGGCCAAGAGATCAGGTTCTTTTTGCATGGGCCTATTTTTGTTTTGGTCAAAAAAGAAGCTGGACAGGTCTAAAAACTAAACCCTAAGTCTTGTTTCTACTTGGGCTTCTCTGGGAAAGACCAAAGTCTCTCCATTGCTATCCTTCCTTTAAAAAATGAGATCTGCAAAGAATCTTATTATTCTCCCACCAAACATCCAATTTTTTTCTGTGACTGAACCTAAAACAAAAGGAGAGTACCCTGATGATAGGGTTTCTGTCAACTTATTGCCACCAATTAGTTCTTATTTTGCAGTTCTGTCATCATAAGCAAATACAAAAATGGCCCCAGACAAGATTTTAAAGGTTATATTAATGATACCCAATCATCATATGTGAAGATAAGCAAAGAAAGAAACAGAGCTTAAAAATATAAGGATTTTTTGCATTCTCAGCACTTAGCACAGTCTCAGGCACCTAGAAGGTACTTGAAAAATGCTTGGTGATGGACTGGAATGATTATTGAGTCTCTACTACTTCAGGCCCAACACAAAGAAATATATTAAATAAAAATACATTCATCCAGTTATTTGATAAAAAAAAAAAATCAATTGGGAAAACACTGTGGTGCAAAGAGCAAAGGTCCTGGGTTCAAATCCTGACTCTTCCACTAATTTTAAACAACTCTTTTTTCCTCTTTGGGCCTCAGTTACCATATTTATGAAGAGAGGAAGATTAAAATAGGTAATTTATGATATTCCAACCTTAATCTATTACCTTATCCTCCAATACCTCCTTGCTGAGGGAATGTTATTCTAAGTGGAAATACAAGCTCATGACATAACCTAAATATGTTAAATATTTTGAACTGGACCATGGCATTGTTCCTATTGAAAACTAGCAAAGACAATGTATTTTTGTCACTGAACATTTCTGAATGAATAGCATTTGACCTTTTTTTAAAAGCTCTGATTCTTGTTTTGCACATCTTAAAGTTACTTTCCTGAAGTGAGGCTGAAGTGCCCCTTTTTAAGCTACTTACTTATGTTTTTATTTGGGAAAAAATCATGATATACAGAATACAAGTTTGTGGTGATTTGAGGCACTGGAAATGAATTATTCCAAATTTGGATATATGCTACAAAAACAAGGCTTAAATATTTTAAAGAAATCTGCCTTATTCACATGGAGTTCACATCCCCAAAATGGGTAGCTTGCATGGGTGAAAAACTCCCATCATGGATGAAAAAAACAAAAAGACAAATGACTTCTGAACAAATAGATTTTGGGATTAAAGCTATTAGTTAAGTCTGCAGAGTCCAGTCCTGGAAGTCTGAAAGCACTGAAGTAAATACTGAAAGGGCAATAATCAGACCCCAGTCAAATCTCCATAAGGCAGAGATATTAAGGTATAAACCAGGTCCTTGGGCTGACTTTCAGAGAGAGGTATTATTTTTAAGATTCTTTATGTGGAATACATCCTCTCCCAACACACTCTAAAGTTCAGAAGGGAGCAATGGCAGAGATCATGAGGTTTTCAAAAGCCAATACCCAATATGGATTTCTGAGCTCCACTAATACTAAGCCCAAGTGGCAGGAATTCTGGTTAGCATGGAACATCTGCCTAAGGTAGTAATGAATAGTAGAAAATAAGGGATAAACATCTACATGGTACAGGCCTGAAATGAATGACCAGAGATTTGAGGCAAGACCAATATAGTGCTGAAAAATGCAAACCATAGTCATAATTCTCCATTTGCTAACATCAGAATGATTGTACCACTGTTTCACATCAGATAATATTAATAAAAGCAAATTGTATTGCAAAGCTTAAAACACCACATAAATGTGAGCCATTATTATTATTATTATAGAATAATGCTACTTTCATCATATACTACAGCTTGATTTGAGGGGAGAAGAAATATTCTAGATTAAACAAAATTCTAATTCTCTAACTAATAATTAAACTAATAACTAGAAGGAAATGGTAATTCTAGGCTAAAATAATAATGGTATTAAAATAAGTCTCTCCTTTTTTACAACTATTTCTTAGGTAGATATGGCTTATTATCAATATTCCATTTAATTAAAAGTATACTTTTTAAATTAGTGATTTGCCCTATTTTTTTAAATTGGAAAGGAAACCAAAATTAAACTACTCTTGGATTAGTGAAATCTAAACTCTACCTAAAATTGGGGACACAAAACCAAGGTCCACTTTGATCCTATACATATATGTACATTTGTATTTTTTAATAAAATAAAGACATTTTTCCTCCATATAGTCGAAATTCTTAATAAAGAACATTTGCTTCTTTAGTCTTCAGGGTTAATGGTAAAGCAATTGGCTTATTTTTCTCCCAAGCATTAACTATGTGTTACTCTCATGAGAATAAGAGCATTATCTCATGCTTACAAAGCAGGCATAATAAGTATTACAGTGCTTAGAACAGCCTAAGCAAGAATTTTGGCTTAGACGACTTGAGGCTATATGCCTGTAGTAAATTTCACTGTTAGAAAGAACTTTAGGTGATCAAAGTTAATCATTGGAAGCTAAGCATTCGTGCAGGTTCATTTCTTCTTCCAGCAGTCATAGGACCTGGGAATTTATTATCAATGGTGAGAAATTAGATTGTCAGACAGGGGTTTCTTTGACTCTTACACAGACTCACTTCAAAGAAGACACTAGACCCAAAATGGAGGATAAGTTTAGGTGAGGTTTGGTTGAGATAAAGTATGGATCTGGTTTGGTTATAGTTTAAACTAATTCACCAAACATTACTTCTATAAACAGCTCCATGTTGGCATATTCTAATCCTTGCCCTGTTATTAACTGTTTGACCACTGGCAAGTCTCTGGGTCTATTTCCTCATCTGTCCAATTGTGAGACCTAACTATTATATATGAAGGTACTTGGAAAAACAGAAAACTATTGAGTGTAAGGTATCAATGTCATCCTTGTTTTGACAGTACTTCAATTAATCATTCAAGAAAATTGGTTCCGTAAAGGATTAATATGGTATCCTTTAGCTTTTGTGTCATTTAGCTGCTTAGCTGCCACATCATACTGTACAGTGGTTATCAACAAAGAATGTAGGGAATTCTTTTCTTCCCTAAGCTTGTTTGAAATTGTCCCTTTTGAGGGGTCCCTTCACAAGAGACTGGAATTGAAAGGAGGTCCCAGAGCAACTGGTGGTTCAGAAGGTTGTCTTCTTGGTCCAAAACATATTTAATAGTATCATGTGGCTGGAGATCTTGTCTTTGGGTATATAATATAGGATTAGTAAAAAAAAAAAAAACAAACCAAGACTAGCTGGTCTCTATGAACTGAGTATATAACTCTCAAATAAAAAAAAATATCTCTATATTATTGTTCTGTTGTTTTGTAATTCATAAAATGAGCTTTTCTTGTTCATTACCTTTCCATTTGGTGAAAATAAGATGGTTGTGTCTGACTCGGGAAGTTTGAACCTTCCTTTTGACACTTGGATTTCAGTTTATTTTAGTCGTCTACAACAGGATTTAATTTTGGCAAAACAGCTTTAGCTAATCCTGTCTCTGATTGATATTTTTCTTCCTAGATGCTGCCTAAGAAACCAGAACCTATGGGAGTAAGTTGAATCACACCATGGAACAATGACCAATGGAGATATTCTAGAAATACTATGCTTTTTTTAGTAATAGTGAACAAAACAGAAAAGCCATAGCAATTTGGGGGCAATATTAATTATTTCTAAAGATATCATCACCTTTAGGCACCTTTAATGTAACCTGGCATTTAGGGGTTCATAATCTTCATTTTTAACATTTTGGGGGTTATCCAGTCTTCGATCTGGCATTTTTTTTGTAGTTCTACATGATATATTGTATTAGCAGTTCTGTATTGGTACCTCGTGATAAGGCAATTTGATGCGCTTATATAAAACTAACAAAATCATAGAATTTAGAATTGGAAAGGATCCTAAAGATCTTTTATTCCAAACCCTTGGAACCAATCAACAAGAAAACAACTCTTCCAACACCTGGAAAAGTACCTGGCACATAAAATATGTTTAATAAACAGTTGCTGATCAATTTGATTAAATTAGCAAGTAATAAGAAGACTTCTGAAAAGTCTTTGGAGAGGGCTAAATACATCAATCGATCAATCAACAAGTATTTATCATATACTACAATGAGGCAGGTACTAGGGATATAAAAAGAGAATTATGAATATTTTTCAGTAACATGTTCCATATTGAGAAATACTCATTTCTCAGAAATACTGTGTAGTATATTACTACACAAAAACTATGGATTCAATTTTGATTCTTTTAGTTCTTGTGAAGTCTGCATCTCCATGATGTTAAAAATAGCTTGTCAGATTGGTAATGGATTTATGGAGGATAAAAATGAATCAATTCTGTGATGAAAGCAAACTGTTTTGTGTATAAAAATTATACTAATAGTCATATGATTGAGTTTTTCTCTTCCAATTCACTATGGCAATAATGTGAAGTCAGTCTGAAAGCTTTAATCAGTTTGCAAAAAGGTGGCTGTCCCGATGGCCTCCCTTTGCCAAATTGTCAGCCTAAAGATCTTTTAGGTCTTTAAGTTCCCAGATAATTTAAGGGCCCATGTGATAGGATCCCAGCAGGTAACAATTATGGGTAGGAACATTTGCAAAAGTTTAAGGGGAGACAAAGTCAGATTTCTCAACCAGAAACATCCATTTGATGATTCTATGTCCCATCACAACTGGTCTTTTCGCCTTCTACACTGAGCCTAAGGAATGTAGTTCTATAGCTATGCTCAGGGAGACTTCGAAGGAATGGTATTTCATTTTTAAGATCCTGTGAGTCAGGACTGCTGGAAGTGCAAAATGAATGCAGCCCTGCATAGCTATCGGAACGATCAAGCTTTTGTGGCTGACGGCCCATGCACACACACAAACTCCGCAGCACTGGGCTTTCCATTACCTACTTCACCACCGATGTAGAAGTCAGAGTTTGTCGGGTGAACGACAGCATCACTGTCGATCGTGGCAATATCAGCCTGTACAACTTGCAACTATAATAGGTAAACAAATGTAGATCAACTGGGTTGGATTGAGACCCATGCATAGGCTGTACATTCACTAATGCACCAATGGAAGTGTGGACCTACCTGGTAGATTCCAAAGTATGAGTCAAAACAGTAATCCAAGATGTGTGTACACGTGTGGATGGGGGTGAGAGGAGGAGGGATATCAAATGTGACATGTTTCAATTAAATGTTTTGAATGACAGGTCTGAAAAAATCACATGAGATCATTTCCAAAGTTTTTTTTAATGGCTAACACCCCTTTCACTTTGCAGAAGCCTATAAAACTGGTACCCCACTAAGAAGGATACTAAAATATGGCATGTTTTTTTTTAATTGCAGATCATCAGGCCAACCAAAATACTGAGTTTCTCCATTTTGTCAGCAGCAATAAACTCACAGGCCTTAATTTTTATCCTCGTGACATTTATTATCTTGTCTACCTTCAAGGCACCTCTTTTTAATCTGAGAAAACAGTATATTTGTATATAGAGAACTAGTCATTTTCCCCTTTCTGCAGAGTAGAACACATTTTTTCAATTCTTTAAGCCAATTTTGCTTCAATGCATTTTGCATTTTTAAGATATCATGCCATTGCTTCCCCCCACCCTATGGTTGTCTTTTCATTGAAGATAATATCTGGATGGGTTATGTGAAATACAAATTCTTGAAATGTATTGTAAATACAAAAAACAAAACTAGAGAGGGGTGGAGACATTTTCACCTCCATAGGTTGTTGTTAGGGTGAGCAGAGGTGCTGCTATCACCATGACAGTGAAAGCTAAGGTATATTTCCAAGCATGGAGATGATATACACACCCATGAACATTCCCTTACAAATATCTTGTGTGGTTAATGGTGTCATGTGGGGTGTTGGTACAGCTGTTTTCTATTCAAAAAGTAACTTGAACTATTCATTGGCTAAATTAATATCTTTGGACTTTGGTCTAGTTTCTAGGGGCCCCCCTCCTATATGAGGCCTTTTCTGACTTCCCCCTTACTTAATGTTATTTTTTATTACTTTTTTTGTTTTTCTTACTTGTCTGTGTTGTATCCCCATAGGAGATAGTAAACTCCTGTTCTCATAGTGGGTTAGATTGAGAGACTCACTATTTTTTTTCTTTGTATTCTCCACATCTAAAGAGGTGTCATATATAATTTGTTGAATCAAATTCACTCTTAAACACTATAGTGTGCTCTGAGTAGGTGCCACTTTTTATTATACTGTTTTCCAATGTAAAACACAATGTGATAAAGACCAAAAAACATTTGCTAGGGAAATCAATTTATTTGCTAATTAAAGCCAACACGACAATTTGTAGTCACATTATATCATTCCCTCTTACTCTTCAATTATTTTCAGGTTTAGTTTGAATATCATTTGGATGAAGATTGGAATGGAGAAACTCTCATTTTGTTGTTACCTGAGTATTTCAGTCAGTTAAAAAAAAATCCCACCTCCCCCACCCCAGGAAGCCAACAGTCAGTTTGATCATCATGGAAAAGAATTTAGACATACATGTGTTTGCAATTGGGTAAGAAGATGCCAATCAGAGTCAATGAAATGTACTGAGTCCCTTACACCTGGACTAAGGTTGGTGTAAGCTGGACACAGCTAGGCAGGCTCAAACATCAGCCTAAGATTTGGGAATTTGGATTAAAATATTTTACAGAAAAAGTTGTTCAAGAAGCTAAATTCTGGGTTCCATAGTTTTCCATCTGACAGCTGGTTGTGCCAAACCCATTCCCCCAATTACCTAGGTCATCTTTAAGGTCAATGTCAGCATTGGTAGGATTGATAATGGCCTCCACCTCAAAGCCGGCTAAATTACTGATTTCACTGTGAATAAGGTTCAGCTGAAAAGAAAAGCATGAGGTGGGAAATAACAGGACAGCTGGGAAGTCACAGAAAAGCTGCAGAGAAGTGAGCCTTGCAACACAGATGGAAGTAACAAATACTCAAAACAAAGTGCAGGCCACAAACAAGGTTGGTGAAGGATGCGGGATGAGGTAGAGAGGGTCAGTGCTCAAAATGAATCCATTTCAAACACAAGACTCAAATGCTACTCAGGATGCTGGAAAAAAAAAAGTTTTTTTTAGGTTCTGGTCTAAGGAAGATACAGTAATGATGTGAATATGGGAGGCTTGATCAAAGAGATATATATAGATATATAGATTTCCCTTGGCAATATTGGTCATCCCAGGGCCTCTGTTCAGGAAAATCACTATCACAAGATTCGAAATTTCTCCTCCCTATGAGAGCATAATGTTATTGAATTCCTGTCCCCTCCCAGTGGCTTCACAGAACCAAGTTGGCTTTGTCAGGGATGGAGTGGGCACTGCCATGTCACACAAAGCTATCATACATCTTTAGTGCTATTCCTATCTATTCAATCTGTTCTGACTCAGGAGGACAGTTAGGAGCTTTAGTGGTCTGTTGCTTAGAAACATCTAATTTCACCTGCCCATTCATCACCAGATTCCAGATTTTTTTGGGGGGGAGGGGGTGGAGGAAAAAGGAAAATAGTACCTCTTCAAGAAATAATAATCTTAAAATTTACCAAATGCTTTGGGCACCACTGTCCTGACACCCAATAGACTTCTCTAGGGTATTTCCTTCTGGCAAGTTTATTTCCACCCAATAAATCAGCTCTTATATTCTAGCTCACGACTGTCCTTTTATCATATCTCCATGGCAACCCTGAGTATCTAAATACGAGGGGAAATTTTACACTGTAAACTCAGCAACCAGCAGGGTGCTGGGAATTAATTAAAGTAGAAACCAATGGATGTTAGTCTCACATTTCCTTTTTATTGCTTTTTAGATATGAATGTTCAAGTGGAACTTTTTTTAATGCAAATGTTAACTCTTTGGCTCAGTATCTGAGGAACAAAACTTATGCCAAAGCCAAATAACAATGCCAGAGAAGGCTGCTGAGCTACACTCTAGCCAAGGTAATGATGAGAACTATGGGCATCAGTTTACTTAAAGAAATGTAACCTATCTCACAACCCCTCACCCACCCCCCCCCCCCTGCCCCTCACCCCAACCCCCAAGGAGAGAGCTGATACACTACTGGTAAGGAGTCTGCCCATCCCAATTCATATCAGAGAAGCTGAAAGCTGGCAGTAGGGCCAACTGCTGCTTAGGCTTCAATCCTCTGAATTTATGGAGCCAAATATTTTATTGAAAGCAAAACAAAACAAAAGCCCAGCGCTCTCCAAGCATCAGAAACATAAACCCACGTTTATGATTCCCAGAAGTAGTCAACACATTCTCAAAATCAGGACCCTGTTTAGACTAAGAGTAATCCTTTCTTAGGAAGACAGTAGTGGAAACAAACTCTGTGTAACTATGCCAGACTGAGGGTAGGCCTAGCCATCTGACAGTGGGAATCATTTTTAAATACTAACTAGAGAGGTAGTGCGCTAGCTTTCAGTTTAAACATTCAGTGGTTTAAGAACACTCTTCCAAATAGCCTTGAATTGAGATTCTCAGATGTATTTCTTGGAACTCATGCATGGTAATCTGGGTGGGGCTCAAATAAAGAACTGCAACCTGGGACTTCAGCTGCCCATAATCCTGGCTTTTGAAAAAAAAAATGGTTTGGGATGATTCTCATTCATTCATTCATTCACTCATCAGAAGAATTCTTCCTGTACATAGGAATAAATGGCATTAAAGAAAGTCAAAGTTAACACTTGTAAACTATGGGTCCACCAATTGGGTAGGAAATGTGGAGGCAATTTAATGGTCACTATGCCTTAACACATGCATGACTGTGAACAAGGAATGGTTGTTTCCAAATGATATCATTTGAGTCTTGCAATCGGACAACATGCAAATGCTGTTAAAAAAAAAACAAAACCAAAAAACTCAAATTAAGCCAATACCAAAGAAACACTGTTTCAAGGTTGGGGAAAGGGAAAGAAAGAGGGGAGAAAGGAAAAGGGAAAGAAATACTTCATTTGGCATGGTATGGATGAGTGCACTTTTTACTATATCTATCACATTACTGCATTTTTGCATGTGTTTAAAACCATACATGCTTAAATCCTTAGAAATTCACACTTTTTTCCAGTTATATAAACTGTTCTGGTTTTGTGTTCAGAAATGCCTCATAGGAAAGCTGGTTATTTATGTAGGATCCAATTCAACCAAGCCATAAAATACCCTCCAGCCTTGGGCTGGTTTTGTCCTAGGGAGACTGACTCTGACTCCATTTAGTGGAATCGGATTCTCTGCTGAGAATATGGAATAGAATGTGGGTAGAATCTTATATCCTGGCCTGGTAAAGGGACAGAAATTGCTCACTGAAGCCATGAGGCTCCACAGACAATTTATAGCTGTGGTGCAAAGATGTTTGTCTTTACATCTGGCCAATGTGGGTGTCGAGCAGAGACACCGGACACCAGAGAAGAGCCATTACTCATTGCTATGGACCAGAACTGATCAAGGTTTATCTAAAGAGCATATACCTTAGAAGAAAACTTTTTTTTTTTTGAGGGTTACAAGGGAGGAAAGAATTAAATGAAAAGAGGTATAGGCACCTTCGTTAACTGGCACAATGTGTAGAAACAATGAAATTCAGCAGAGACAAGTGATACACCCAGGGAAGAACAGACAGTGCACAAAAACGGGAAGGCAGTGGGCTAGGCATGGGCAGGTATGGTCAAGATCTCAATGCCAGAGCGCATAACAAGACCAGCCATGAGTCAGCCTTTCATAAAAAATGCAAATGTAGGAGGCAAAAATAAGAGAACTGAAGATAGGAAATGCCAGGCCACCCTCTGATTACCCTAGAAAGGACTTGAATGGACAACAATGGAAAGGCATAGACTCCCCCCAGAAAGACACCTAGAGGAGACTAGGACTCGAAGGTAGTTTTAAACTACAACAAAGGAGAACACTGGAAACATGAAACACTGGAAAGAGGGACATGAAAATGTTGGTGTGGTTTAAAAAAAATGATATTCTCATAGGTAATCAGGACTAAAGTCATGTTGTTGCCAGTATAAGGAGTCCATAGTTTTAATTTTGATTGGTTCTAAATGACATTGACCTTGTTCCTGACCACCTCATAGCATTTGTCTTTACCATGCATTTCACCCTGGATTATCTTCTATGGAGCATGATATTTATATTTTTTGGTATTGGTCTCATGGGTGTGTGTGTGTGTGTGTGTGTGTGTGTGTGTGTGTGTGTGTCTGAAAAAGAGACAGAGACAGAGACAGAGAGACAGAGAAGAGATAGACAAAAAAGAAAGAGACAGAGACCCCCAACTAGACCGTAAGCTCCTTGAGGGGGAGTACCATTTCTTACGCTTCTGCTATACTCCTCATAGCATATAGGGCTGGGTGGCAGACAGTGCAATAAAACATTAGTTGAAATGAATACTAAAACATTTGTAGACATAATGGTAAAATAGAATGATTTTTTATTAGTCTCTCTTTCCTCAATGTAGAAAACAATGAGCTATTTTAAGTATCCTAGAGCTATCCAACATAGTGACAGAAAACTGCCTTAAACTTTCTGTTCATTCAGAATTACATGGTCTTACTTAGAAATGATGGCCATGCCCATTTTGAACAGACCTTGAATTAGCTTGTCAATTGAACTCAGGAGATGGTATCAGCAACACAGAGGTTTGAAGCTGCCATATGCACTACAGATTTGGCTACAATACATAGCAAAGTCTCATTTTTTCTTAATGCCATTTGGAATATAAATGCAGATTTTATGAAAGGTGAATGACCAATAAAGCATATTTGGAAGATATTGATAATCCTCTTCTGTTATTCTGGCTTAATTTTATCCTAATTGTTCTAATTCTTTCAGAAAGGGGAATCTAGGTGAAATTGGCATGCTTTATCTTCCTACATTATTCTCATAAAGTAGAAATCCCAAATGAAAAATCCAATCCTGTAGAGCTTTTGCTTTTCAATCCATTATGGGGATTAGGATTTTACTGTAGTGTCTGTTCATCTTGGTAAAGAAGTGGTTTCCTCAATGTGTGTCTGGGTTGGGAAGGTTTGTCACTCTTACTTTTCTGAGCTTCTTGTAAATAGACCTACTGGGATATCATAAAACATCCAATGAGCACCAGACCTTCCTTGTTCATTGATGATGGAAATATTGTCAATTCTGTCAATTTCACACTGGCATCTCCCTCATAAGAAGCTTTTACTTTGTTCTGTATGGACACAACAACCAAAAGTTCCCTGAAATGGAGTTACTGCAAATTGCATCTTTTGTCTGAGTTGGTTCAGGGAAATTGTGTCAAACGTAAGAGAGAAAATAATCAGTTTGTGGAGGGGAACTTTTGAGGAGCCTTTTCATAATCTAGAATGAAAAGAGTCTAGAACTATAAGAGAAAGATAAGGAATTGAGGGTTCTGAGGCTGCTCCATGAACATCAGGAAGATTCGAAAGAAATGACTCATCACTTCCTGGGTTGTTCTGAAGAAGTATTAACTCTACTAAGAAAATTATTAAATTAAATTTGCTATCATTTGACAGTAATTTATGGAAATCTAGGTTGGATGCTCTTTGGAGATGAAGCATAAGGTTTTAAAAGCTCTGGAAAGGGACTCTGTCTCTTAAGCAGCAATTGCATCAGAAACAACAAAACAAAGGCATAGAATTGATTCAATATCACAACATTGCCTTCTTTTTCACAATAGTTTTACAACGCAATATTTACATGCGTGTTAAAAACTTAAACCATAATTAAAGCAAGTTTTTCAAGAATTTAAATGTTGAGTACAAAATTGTTAACAAAAACAATTAGCTTCTAGTCTCTGAAATTCATTTGCTTTTTCATGTAAGTAGGTCAGCAACCAAGATAGAGAATCGTCACAACCAAATACCATCTTCCAGCCCAATCCTCTGGGCATATGTAGCAGGCACCAGGTTTTCTCTTCACAAATGGGAAATCATGATATATGCTTGAAAAAAATATGACTTGAGCAGTACAGAGGACTACTGTACAGAAATTGTACTGATGTGAGACTTCTGAAATCTTTCCTAAAACAAAAATTAGCCTGTGGGTTAAAATGGTGAAATTAAATGGCCCCAATTAAAAGGCAAACTATATCCGAAAGTTGAGCAATTTTAATAGTATTTTGGGATACAATGAAAAGTATCTTTGTTTTATGGTGGAGAACATACAGTGTCGCTTGTACACCTAACTATTTCACTGAACAAATGACTTGTCAAAATAAAATTCTATTAAATGTAAAATTCTTTCTCTGCACTCATAAGGGGTGAGAATGAAGCCCTTTTTAATTCTAAAAATAGCACCCTTTTAAAGTACCAGTGTCAGAGCAAAGAATACTCATACAAACAACAAACTGTTATATGTTGTTTTACTTTATGGAGTTGTATTTAGGCAGTGGGCAAGGAAAGCATGATCTGAACCACAGAGTCAGTGTAGCTTAGTGAGATGAAAACTAGATGTGGAGGAGTTGGGAATTTTTAGGTTCAAAATTAGGCTCTGACACCTACTGGCTGTGTGAGCTTAAGTCACTTAATTACTCTGATTTTCAGGTCCTCATCTACAAAATGGGGATAATAATAAACTAGTTACACCTTACAGAGTTGTGAACAAAGTTCTTTGTAGATTTTAATGTGTCATATAAATGTTTCATTATACAAATCTAATAATGAGCTAATTAAAAAATGAAACCTTACCTTCCGTCTTAACATCAATACTGTGCACTGGTTCCAAGGTATGAGTGGTAAGGGCTAGACAATGGGAGTTAAGTGACTTGCCCAGGGTCACACAACTAGGGAAGTGTCTGAAGACAGATTTTAATCCAGGACCTTTTGCTTCGAGGCCTAGCCCTCATCCAGTGAGGCACCTAACTACACCAACTGAGCTAATTTTTAAGATTATATTTTATCTTGTTGGGTTTTATGTATATTTAGTTCCTGTGTTTAGTATACATAGAAACAAGTGGTAAATGATTTTCCCCCATGCCGAGCAGCCTTTATTTTAAAATTGTTATCTGAAGGTAGTTGAAACACAATTCATTCTATGAAAACTATTGAAGTAGAACTTAGCAACTGCTCCCAACTTTAAAATGTCAGAGAGTAATTTTGCAGCACACTCAAAGCAATGAACAAAATATTTGCTGAGAGGCTCAAGAGTTAAGTTGCAAACATTTAGTCTTAACATTGTATTGTTTGTTTGTGTGAAACTTATTCAGCAATGTACTGAATTCCTAGTGTGAAAACTCCCTTTACCAATGTAGAGCAACAACTGTTCTGCAACTTAAGTCTTAAAAAACTGCCTAGAGCACTGAGAAATTAAATGACTTGCTTAGGGTTAGCCAGTATGTGTCAAAGGCAGAAATTGAACCTAGGTCTTTGCTACTTTGAGACTAGCACTACAACCTGAAACCTTTCTTATGGTTTACAGATTCCAAATTTGGACGAAAGAAGAGTTCTGCTATAAGGAATACTGGCACTAACTTCAACTGCCTGTCTCCTAAAGTGTCCAAAATTCTTAACAGAAAAGCATATTAAAAGAACAGGAACTTTCCTTCAAAGGATTAAATAGTGAAACAGGGAGATTGATTTCATTGCTGTACTCTTAACACAACTTCTCATATTTTCTCCACTTCCTAAATAACATTGGATTAAATGTCTTCAAGCAGTTTAAATGGTGACAGCACAAATTACAGGCTTGCCATGCATTGTCTGGCTGCTCTGACCCCCTGAAAACTGTTGTGTGGTTGGCATTAGCTAGTTTTGCCTGTTTGAAGAATCCTCTTCTCATAGCAAAGAAATTTCTATGGAGCCTGGTAATGAAACATAAATAAGAAGGAAGAATAAATTTAAATGACTCATGTACAAGTCCCAACTCTTTCCATCTTAATCCTCAGCAGACTTTTGAATGGATGAATAATAAAATCTATTTACACGGGAAAAGAAATTCCTCATTCTCTTATATGTACTGAAGCCTACCTGTGCTCAGAAAAAAAGTGGATTGGGTTGAGTTTGCTATTAAGCATAAAGCACTTGTTCTTAAGTAAATGTGAAGACCCAGTCCTTTCATCCAAGGAGCTTACAAAAGAAAGGAAGGAGATAGGCAAGCCATAGCTTAGTTTCTTTATGAAGTATATAGGAGTTAGGGAAAGGGGAAGGAGAATTTCTCCCTACTATTCACACACATACAGAATTTCTATTTAGCTATGTGGGAAGCATTTTTTCCCCTATTCATCAAAGCAGGGTGAGGAATTCTGACATAAAGCAGGAATGGAGGTTAGCTATTAAGTAGCAGAGATGGGAGCAAGCAGAAGAGGCTGTGGATTCAAGCTGCCAGAGAGCAAGGAAGGGGGCCTAGGGGTTAGGGGAGTAGAACACTAAGGGCTCTATGTCTTCATGTACTTAACAGGTTACCAGGTCTTGGAAATTTCATCTCGGCCAAAGAACTTAGTATAAACTGCATGGCTTGGATTGGGGGAGAATGGGTTGGGGCTTAAACTGCAGCACTTTTCACCCTTTATTTCAATCAAAGTAATCTGTATGAGTCACATTAATCTGGAATCTACCGCCCAAAGAATAAAAAGGATATAAAACTATACCCAATCAGTTCACTTTCTTACTTTGTGCAATTAAAAACATAATGAATAAAAAATGTTAAGTAAAATTTTCAAACCCCCATACCTTAAAATAACAAACTTGTATTATTTTACCCCCTAAAAGTATATTAAAAACACCAATAACATTTGAAAAATAGAAGCTGTTCTGATTACTTTTCATAATACTAAGCATAAAACTACAAAAAGAAACTCTATACAACCTGGTTATAGAAAAAAACAGGAAAAATTCAAAGAACAAATCTCAGTGACATGATTAAAAAGACTACATCACTTAATGATGCAAATATAACCTCACAATGAGAGTTAACAAATGATGCCATGTCAAAATAAAATAGCTTTTTTAAAAGGTCTAATTCAAATCTTAAATTGTACCATTTAAATTTTCCAGAAAGGAAATGATTTGAATATAATATCTAATTCTTTTTCATCTACTCTATTTTTTAAAGGCAGTATTCCTAACCATTTTGTTTTCAAGTTTTTTTGGTATTTTTATTTGCAATAAAAACAAATTCTCTTTATAAAACTGTGGTGTCTTTTGCAGAGTTGCATCACTACAGCAACTAAAACTATGTATGTCCAAGGTTAAAGAACAAATAACGAAGATTTTGTAAATTGACATTAGTTAAGTGAAAACTGCTCTAGTGCATATATTCTCTAAGAACCAATTCTTTAGGTCAGAAAGACCACTATATTGAAAAATGAAAATGATATTCTCTCATTTGTGGTTAGGTGACCAACCAGCTTTTCCCCTGCTTTTTGCCAAGGAAAAGCTTTCTTTATCTGGCTAATTTCAGTCTACTTTTTGGACAGAGTTCCACCTGTAGGAGGAAGCTCATATGATCTGCTGGTCACATTATATCCATAACAGCTTCTCAATCCCTTATACTTGAAATGTCCATACTTCTTATCTCCAAAGCATCCTAGCTCCCATAACATTCTTTTACCACTCCTACTAACATTTCTAAGTCTTCCTGCTTCCCTCAGTGTTTTCCCAAAAGATGTGACACCTATGGTCCTCTGGGACCTAACCTAGCCCTTTCCTCAATCATGGGGGTATCTTAGGGCCCCAAAGTTCCTCAAACAGGACCAGGTCACACCTCCAAAAGTTTCCAGCCTTCACAGAGGAGGGCACTGTATGTATGCATGAGTTTGTGTGTGTGTGTGTGTGTGTGTGTGTGAATCTTGAGGGTTTGTCCAACAGCTCATTTAATTTTGGAAAGTGCTAGCATACCTTCTGGCCAAGGAAGAGGCTTTTGGTGGAGAGGACGGTGAATCCATCAGCAGGAGTGCCCTCTGTCGTGCTATCTGCACTGGCTGCTTTGCTGACTTCTCCCTGCTTCTTCTTGCATAAATAGAGCTGATTAGTTTAAATCTGTATATGGGAAGGTTCTCATTTAACTGAACATTTGTCTGCTGAGGCTGGGATGTAGCACTTCACTGCAAAATCAAGAGAACAATGTAAAACATCTAATCATGGGTTTATATTTAGAGCTGAACAGAATCTTACGGTTTATATAGTTCAACACCCCTCATTTTACAAAGGAGGAAACTAAGGTTAGATACCACACCGGTAAAAAATGGCAGAGCTGAAATTAGGACCTAGATTTTTTAAATTTTAAATTCATACAATTCCCTCTATGCTTCTGACATACTGCTATTGATGCTCCAAGCATGGCTCAAGAACCAGTACTCCTCCTTCCTTCTATCAGATACCCTAAGCCTTCATGCTTCCTTCCTCTCATCAAAATTCACTCTTAGGAAAATATGTGATAAATTCCTTCACTCAGAGGTATAACTGGCTAGCAGCTTAAATGATACCTCTCCCTAGTATCTGCAGTTTCACAACATCTTGAGCTAGAGGAATGAATCTGGTAGGATTTCAAGAATTAAGAGACTTCATATGATCCAAACATTCTGGATGGCAATTTGGAACTATACCCAAAGGACTTTAAAAGACTGCCTGTGCTTTGATCCAAGCCATACAACTGTTGGGTTTATATCTCAAAGAGATAATAAGGAAAAAGACTTGTGCAAAAATATTCAATAGCTGTGCTCTTTGTAGTGGCAAAAAATTGGAAAATGAGGGGATACACTTTGATTAGGGAATGGCTGAACAAATTGTAGTATCTGATGGTGACAGAATACTATTGTGCTAAAAGGAATAATAAACTGGAGGAATTCCATGTGAATTGGAAAGACCTCTAGGAATTGATGCAGAGTGAAAGAAGGAGAACCAGGAGAACCTTATACACAGAGACGGATACACTGTGGCATAATCAATTGTAATGGACTTCTCTACTAGCAGCAATGCAATGATCCCGGACAATTCTGAGGGACCTGTGAGAAAGAACGCTATCCATATCCACAGAATGAACTGTGGAAGCAGAATCACAGAAGAAAAACTTATGATTGATCACATGGGTCGATGGGGCTATGATTGGGGATGTAGACTCTAAATGATCACCCTAGTGCAAATATTAATAATATGGAAATAGGTCTTGATCAACGACACATGTAAAACCCAGTAGAATTACACATTGGCTATGGGGGGTGGGGTGGGAGAAAGGAAGAGAAAGAACATTAATCATGTAACCATGGAAAATTTTTCTTAATTAATCAATAAAATTAAATTTAAAAAAAAAGAGACTTCATAAAGGTTTTTTTGAGTGTGTTCATAGGCCTTCCTGGCAACCCATAACTAATATACAGTTTGCCTTATTTTATGGCAAAGTCTATACTTCAGTTGTGAGTCAAAAGCAATCATTTGCCCATGATCTCATTGGTGTCTCACCAAATACTTTCGTGAATCCTAGTTGGGATGTTTTAACAGTGCTCAGCAAAGACAGGTGAAGTAGGGTTGGTCTTTTCTCCAACAGAATGGTCCTTGGACCCCTAAATGTCTGAGAGTCTACAACAGTCATTCCCAAAGTGGGCTCTACCACCCCCTGGTGGGTGCTGTAGTGATCCTGGGAGGCAGTGATGGCCACAGATGCATTAATTACTATTAAATTACTATTAATTACTATTAAAATTTAAAAAAAATTAATTTCCAGGGGGCTAAGTAATATTTTTTCTGGAAAGGGGGCGGTAGGCCAAAAAAGTCTGGGAACCAATGGTCTACAATCTAGTTATGAATTACTAGCTCATTTGCTCCTTTAAGGACTCAATTAGCACACAATTCCCTATAACCAGGATAGGTCATGAGGGGTTTGGGCACAGCATCCAAGACAAATGTTTTTAACATGTATCAAGTGAATCTCATGTATCTCATTGAATTTTAATCAAAGAGAAATGATTTCTCAAGTTATTTTTTGCCTCTTTTATACTCTGCTTAGCACATTTAACTGGGAGTTGAGCAAATCAGGTTGATGGCATTTAAGCCATCATGGATGACAGTGAATGTTATTATCAGAAAATATATATCAGAAAATAGAACTATAAAATTTAAGGCTGAAAGAGTACCCAGAGATAAACTAGTTTATCCCCTTGAGGAAATTGAGGCCTAAAAGTTAAATACTTAGAACTTAGTGCCAGAAAGGATCTTGGAGATCAACTCGCTCAACGTCACACAGGTAGTAAGTGTAAACCTAGGATTTAAACTTGGGTCTCCAAACTCCAAATCAATTTTTCTGTCTATGTAATGGACAGCACTGTAGTTCTAAAAAAGTAGGCGCCTTTGTTCACCATCTTTGCAATCAAGTAAGAGGGGGAGATAGTAATATGCTAGAAAGGAAACTTTGACCTTCATGTCAAAGGAAATGAGTCTGAATCCTGCCACTTACTACTTATGTGACCTTGAACACTGAAGGTCTGTAGGCCTCAGAATAAAAAGGTTGTACTAGATGACCTCTAAGGTTCCTTAGAGCACTGGACCTAGAGTTCCAAATTTGGACTCAGACACTAGCCGGGTGGCATTAGTCAAGTCACTTAACCACAATCTGCCTCAGTTTCCTCAACAGAAAAATGTGGATAATAATAACACCTATCTCACCAGCATTATTGAGGATTCAATTTAAATTAAATATGCATAAGGCACTTAGCACAGTGCTCAGCACATAGTAGGTGCTTAATACTTGTTTTTCTATTTTCTTCCTTCTTTCAACTCAAGTTCTATGATCCTATGAAGAAATTTAAGTGACTCTGAAGCCCGATCCAAATTTTGTTTCAACTCCCTAGATCTTTAGCTGGCCTATGCTCCAAATTCACATGTGTAAGAAGCAACAGTATCCCTCTTCTTCATTCTTTCTATTGAATGGCAAGCAGTGTTTAAGTTAACCTCAGGTGTCACTTGTGGGAAGTTGACTCCTGAATAATATTTTACCAAAATGCAGGCAGCAAAAGTACTGAAACACTGGTAGCTTTTCAAGTCATTTCTTTTTCTTGTCATATTCAAATAAACATTAATCACTTAAATATTTGGTTGAAATATTTATACCTCTAATAGAGTGACTATACCAAATCAATGCAAATGTCTGGTTTTTTATACTGGATAAAGGGAAAGATTCTGAATGAAAACTACCTTTGCCCTAATTTCTTGCTAAAAAACCTTTTCACATTACTAGATTATCAATTTCTTAAGAGTAATCTGAATACTTATAGGAACTAGATCTATGATTTCATTGGGATAGGGAACTTCTTTCAACGTAGGCAACACCTTTTCTGTACCTTAAAGTACAGAACTGCCTCCACTATTCTGAGGTTAAATGACTTACTGACTGGTCATCTGTCAGTATGTTTCAGGGGTAGTACCTGAACTTTGATATTTCCAACTCATCCTAGATCTATTTGTGTTTATATACTCATATCCACACATACACATCTACACACAAACACATATGATACACACACACACACACACACACACACAAATAGAATGGTACTTAAATTCAAAGACAATTATAAAAATAGAGTATTTGAAACTAACCAAACTGAAATACATGAAAAATTTTTGGTATCTGCATATAAGTCCATTATAACAGATTCAGCTGTTAGACTTGAATTTTTAAACAAATTTAAATGACACAATTGAAAAAAAGTATGGTATATTGGTATGTCATTTTCCTTCAATTGTTGGGAATGTTAGGCGGCATTCCAAGTATCCTTTGACAAGGTATTTTAGAAACAGGAAGAGTGGAGAAACAGGGCTTTCCACTGATTTCTGGGAGCTGACACCACAATTCACATTAAACAAATGTTTGGAAAATTAGCTGTTCACAGGTCCAATTTCAATTCCCCTCAGGGTTTAACGTTTGCCAAATACTGGTACAGTAAGCAGACAATGTGCTTTATTGTGTGGAAGAAAAACAGACCACCATTACAGACTTCCTGCTTTTGTAATCAAGGAAAAAGTAAGAGTTTTGGGGTGATCATTCGTGTGTGGTTATTAGAAATTCTGAGTTCTAAATATAGCTCCACCAAGAAATGTTCCCCATCACCTCTTTTCTTCCCTGCCCCACTCAGCAAAGAAAACATGCCTGTATTTGGAAGGTCTGGAAGTTGAAAAAGGCAGCGGAGAAAACAAACAAACAAATAAATAAATAAATAAAGTAACTGGAGGTCAAAAGAAAGGGTCTAGGAATGACCAAAGGTTACATTCTGAAACAAAATGGAGAGTCAGAGATTTTATTTAGCTTCTCAGACAGCTCCCTCCAGGACTCAGTATCTAAGAGAGTTCACTTTGGTCTAAACATGCAGCAAGGTATAAAGGTATGAATACAAAAAATGAAATTGTTGTACAGCACTCAGACCAGTTGCTCAACCACAGCCCCCACAGGTGATGCGATGCTCTTCAGTGGGTGGTCAAAGCTGGGAAATATCTCAAAAAGTGGATCTGGATCCTTCTCATAAGCTTCAGAACGGCTTCCACCTGTTGTTTTTTTTTTTTAATCATTTCAACTGCATATTTGGGAAAGGAAAAAGAAACAGTTCAATCTGCTAATTTTACAGTTTGCAAGAACAAGTATGGAACGTTCCATGGAATCCCTGAGTAGCACTGAACCACCTACGGGACTTCTGAGGGAAGTGGAATTCAAGTCTGGAAATAACTTCTAGTGAGTTATTCAATATTGCGTTTCCCTTTCAAAGAGCTTGGGGCAATTCTCAGGTGGTCTGGGAAAGGTTTTTTGAACTGTTTTATAGGAAGTACCTCATTGCCCTGAAAGAAATGAAGTTTGCATGGAAGAAATTTCTCCAAGTTTACTTTGACTCCACTCTAAGTGACATTAGCAAATTCTATGGGAAATAGAGTCTCTGCAGACAAAAGAGGCAAGCCAATGCAGTGGTTAGCAAGCTAGTCTTAGAGTAAGGAAGAGGCAGGCTCTATTCTTGCCTCTGGCACATATGGAACAGAATGGAAAAACACTCAAGTGCTTCCTAGATGCTAAGCACTGGAAATGCAAAGAGAATACTTAGTCTTGAGTAGTTCACATTCTAACTGGAGGAGACAACAAATAAAGGAGGATTCATGTTCAGTTCACAGAAGACAGAGAGTAAGGAAGAAATTAGAAAGGACAAGCAGCAAGAAAGATGGTCCTAAGGACCTTGGAAAATTATGTCAGGGCAGATGATCCTTTACCAAGATAGATGTTTCAAGAGATAGAATGGACTGGGGCTCTCTGGAACACCTCTAGCAGTCAGGGAGATACATACTCAAAACATGCACATAAACACACCACACACCTACCCCCACATACCCCTTTCAGGGTCCTAAGCAACTTTCTAAAACTATAAGTTAAAGAAGCATTACTATTCTCCATTTGCAACATAGGACCAACCCCTCGTCAATACTACCAACCCCCCTAAAATAACAACAACAAAATAGGCAACATGAGGTGGTTGGTTGTTAGCTAGCCCTTACAATAGGAAAAAAAAAGAGTTCAAATTCTGCTGTTAACATATTCCTGCTGATCAATTCACTTAATAAGCTTCTGGGGGCTACATTTTCCTCATTTGTAAAATGAGACAGATTGGAGCAAATGGCCTCTAAGAAACCTTCCTACTCCATGCCTATGATCCTACAATTAAATTGGGAGACAAAGACTAAAGGTTTTATCATACCCCAGGTATGATAAGTTGTGCTTCTCAGAAGGATCCAGTAGTGATACAATTTTTTTTCTAAGAAAAAGTCTTTAACTGGGCAGCTCATTCATTTATTTATAAACACTTACCTTTTGTCCAAGTAACTCTAAGACAAAAGAGCAAGGGCTAGGCAAACAGGGTTAAGTGATTTGCCCAGCATCACACAGCTAGGAAGAATCTGAGGACAGATTTCAAGACTTCCGGACTCTAGGCCTAGTGTTCTATTTACTGTGCCACCTAGCTGCCCTAATGACAGCTCATTTAATGCTATAATTCCCCTTCTACCATCAACCAGGTTTCCACAAGACCCTATTCTAGATGGAATTAGAAAGACTTTCTAAACTGGTAGATACTAAAATAGATTACCAATCTTGGTTCCAGGAAGCAGATGATTCTAGCAGCCCCTCTAATTCTGCCATTCATCTTCTAGGATCCCCTTCAGCTCTGACATTCTGTGAATTTGTATGGACATATGTCTCCATGGTTTAGGAAATTAAAATTTGTCCATTTGGTGAATTATGAAATGGTGTTAATAGTGTTAGTTTTATATTATTTTTCATACTTACTAGTAGTATAAGGAAGCATATTATAGTTAATAGAGAGCCAGTCTACAAGTTAGGAATAACATATTTCGAATTCATGTGACACATACTGACTGAGTACTCTTCTTTAAGTCATTTACTCTCAGTGTTCTAGGCAACTCTCCAAGACTATAAATTGTAAAGAAGGTCCCAATCTGAATCAGAGTTCCTGTACCAATGCAATCACAGGTCCAGGCACTATCCCTTAATAGTTCTGCTCATCTACTTAGAGGACTTGGTTTCAGGCCCAGGTTCTGTTACTTACTGTGTGACTTTCAGGAAGTCATTTAACTTTTCTGGGTCTCAGTTCCACATCTGTAAAATGAAGGGTGGGGTGGATAGGGAGGGAGGGAGGGAAGGACAAAATGGCCTTCAAGATCCTTTCCAGCTCTAAATCTATGAAGGATGAATGATGAGCCTATAAACACAATTCTCTCCTGTCAGGTAGAGAGGTAGAGGTACCAGAAGCAGAATATGCCATCTACTGTCAGATTATTTTGTGATAAATTTTGCTTAATTGCTTCCTGATTAGAAGGAATATAAAAAATAAAAGGAATATATAAAACACTTTAAAAAAAAGAATGATTTACCAAGAAAAATTGAAAGAACAGATTTTTTTCAAAACAGAATGGATAGCTGATTGTCCTAGAGTATTTTCACTGGCCAAAGAAGAGATGGGAGGTAGAATGAATGCTTCTTAAGCTCTTTTTAAGCTCAAGTATTATTAAAAATACATCTGATGAGGCAAAGAGAAAAGTTTCACCTTTACCCTTGAGGTCTTTTGATTTAAATTGGAAGTCTTTTGGCCACAGTTCACAGATATATAGAAAAACAGGACAAATGTGCTTATAGTCCAGTTTCAACTACTCTTCTCTGAGCAGGTCAAAACCAAGCATGTTTCATGAGGAATCAGCTTGATCTATTTCCCCATGGAAAAAAGAATGCTACAAGTAGTCTTACATCCAAATTTCAGATTTGTAGAAACCTTCTCATGCTCACATATTGCCTAAGAAAAAATATCACTACAATTAAGAGAAAATGTAATCTCTGTATTTTAGAAGATAAAACTGAAGTTTGTTCATAAAATCAAAGAATTACTCACTCAACCCAACCCATTTCCCAATAACCATTAGGCTCTTATCCTTATGCTCTGAGCAGGACTACATGGCACTAAATGTCTGGCCAACACTTGTGTTTTTCTCATCAACACTAGAGTAATAACATTTCAATGAAGAAAACATCTGGGACATTTGGGAATGCTTCCATTTGCTGGAAGATATAAAGTCACTGCAATGAGTCGTGACAACTAGGGAAAAGTTATTTTTCAAGGGGCCAACGTATTCCTTTGAAAGCAAAATTTTCCCCTTGATTAATCAACCAGTATCCTCTCTTCTATGTTGGACATTTAACTCTTGAGAAATGTAGATTGCTTGAGGGAAAACTCATGATCAGCCACAGTCCTAGGCAGATGTATATATGGGAACATAAGAATGCTCCATTCAGTTGACCCATAGGCTAGCTGACCCATTTTTCAGTAACTAACAGTAACACAAAGGGACAGGATATGAGGGGTTTGGCTGTCCTACCTGACATAAACCATGAAGGTTAGAGAGATGATGGGCTTTCTAGAAGGCACATACTCTTCTATCAGTCACAAATGTGTTCAATTCCTTAAATCCATTTTTACTCCCTACCTCTAATAGCTCTAGGGGGTAACGACTTCTATATTAGTCACTGTACAAAGCAGGACTTCCTTTTATTGCCTAGATTTATTTCATTCAAGATTCAGAAAAGACTCCCTTATCCTACAGGATATACAGAGTTTAAGTGCACTTTGTTGTTAAATCCCTAAGTGCCTTGCACAGGCAAAGGGCTTAATAAATGCTTGTTCACTTGAATTGGATTCTAAGTCTGAGATCTCCCATGGTAGCCTGACAGAAACAGTGTACCTTAGATTTCCTGGGTCCTTTCTTGCCTCCTGCTTTCTTTGACACAGGTTTCTTCTGAGATGGAGATTTGGCCTTTTTGGCTGGAGGTGGGGTAATGATGGCTTCCAGTTTGCCTTTGGATCCTCTCTTCTTTGCTAGCAATTCCGGGTGGATATTTGGTAAAACACCCCCACTGGCAATGGTGACCCCCTTTAACAGCTGTAGGCAAATCAGAGTAGCACATTATAAATCAATATCCCCAGGTCTACAGAATGACAGCTTTTTCATGCTGAAGCTGATCATCTAGAATCCAGGAAGGTCAGAACTACAGGGAACTTAAGGATCACCTGAAACTGGGGTGTAGAAAAAGGTCCTGTGACTAAACTGGGGCAAGACGACAAGTTTTCTGATTATTTTAAAAAACAAAAAAAAAGCTTTTTCTCTCCATCAGGGAAGCTATATCATGTATTCCTATACTGTGGATAGGAAGTTTTACTACATGATCTTTCAGATTCCTTCCAATTCTGAGATTCTAAGGACTCATTTTCAATTGATGCCATACTTTCCCCCCACTGTCATACACAAAGATTCAAACACTGAAAAAAGAATGAATTTTTCAGCCACTTCTTCTGTGTCTTTGCATATATATAGTACTTTTCCTCCTTCTAACTGCACATACCTTGTTTCACTCTAGATCAGAGGAGCTGAAAAATGCTTAATAACCAGCTCTCCAAAAAAAAAATATATATGACACAATTTTAAGATTAATGTTCATTATTAACACTTTCTGCATTACTTTCTTAAGACTAGACAATAAGCAAAACAACAGTCATGCCCTGATTTGTATCACTGGCTAATTTCTGAGGTGTAAATATTCACATGGAACTCTTAATAGGCTCTCACAAGCAGGTATGTGCCACCTGCAATACGCCAATGACCCAGAGCCTCCCCTCTCTCATTCAGTGTAATCAAAAGAAAAGATATTTAAAATTAGCATGATACATGAATTGCCATGTATGGAATATAACTTTTGCCCTTGTATTTCACTAGGAGAGATAATTTATAATAACAATTCCTTCAAGAATCCTACACTGCACTCCTACTTTAATATTTCATTGTGGAGTGATGGTGATACTGAGTTCTCTAAGCCTTTGTAAGAGGAGCACAAGCTTCAGTCAGCCAGAAAGAATTTGAGGGAAAGCTACCTGATAACTACACATATCTATCAGCTAAGAACCAAACCAGCTATGTCCCAAGAGGCTTATTAGCAGGCAGACTGTAGCAGGGGTATAAACTCATGGCTCCTCCCAAATGCTCAGAATCAGCTTAAAATGTAATTGGGAAATGTTAAACAAAATAAATAAAAATACAATACAATGAAGCTAATGTTAATCTGTGGTTTTAGAAGTCAAAATGCAGCCCACACTACTATAGGTAAAAAGTTTTTCAACTAAAGCATCTCTTGAAAACAATCACTAAAAAAAATTAGCCCTGGCCACTAGGCCATGAGGTTCTAGGTAAATGAAAGAGACAATAAAGAGGTCACCCTTGATGCTATCTCCATTCTTAAGGGGCTTGGAGGAGGGAGAGGCTGATAAGGTTATTCTAAATCTCTAAAAAAAATGGACTATTTGCTGGAACTTTTGACTGAATGAAAGAACTTCCAAAGAGATCAACCACCTGAAATCTACCCAAGATATGCCCATAGCACAGGCTGTTTTGTGCTCCTACCTGGTTTAATTCCTCATCATTGGCCACAGCCAAAAGGATGTGTCGAGGAGTGACTCTTCCCTTCTTGTTGTCTCTTGCTGCATTTCCAGCCAATTCCAGAATTTCTGCTGTGGATGGGGAGAGGGAGAAAAATATAGCTCTTGGTTAGTGTCACAGAAGGGAGAATCTCTGTGTCATAAATCATAACTTCCTCTTTTAGACACTCCAACTTAGCCACCAATTATCATTCAATGTGGTAATGTGAGAAAATTATCTTCTAGGACCTTGCTTTATGAAGCAATACTCTGGATAGGGATGCCTCATAGAATGGTATTCCCTCAGGTACCAATTCAAGTACTAGTTTCTTCCCCTTTCTAAGTCCCAGTTTTCTTCTCTGTGAAATGAAGGCCTTAAATTATTTGAGGTTGAGGACTCTTGTCTAAAGCAGTAACAAATCCAGGCTCATTTACAGTCAGGAGACATGGGGGTTCACATCTCCACTTTATGACCCTGGTTAAATCACTTAATCTCCCTATGCTTCAGCTTTCTCATTTGTTCATGGAGGGAATGATAATATTTATAATATCTCAGGTTAATATAATGACTAAATAAGATGTTTATATAAGGCATTTTATAAACACCATGAGTAATTTAAAAAAGAAATAATAATAAAAAAGTTATATGTACCGTAAGTAAACATCAGCTAATTTTGTAAAAAGTCATCATGATATGATGGAAAGGATATTTGGATTCGATGGATGAGATAATAAATAAAGTGTTTTGTAAATATTTAAGTGCTACCTAAATGTCAGCAATTATTATTAATGTTATCTCAGTTCTCAGTTCTAACCCTTACTAGCTGGGTAACTCTATGCACACTCCTTCCTTCAGTCTTAGCTTCTTTGTCTATAAAATAGGAGTGGTGAAGCATGCACTAATATTTACCTACATCTTATGAGGAAAGTATTTTGTAGACCTAAATATGTGACCAAACTGAGTTACTAGCAGAGGTACTCTCCATCTGTTAAAATCAGTGACAATGTTCTTGAAGGCCAGAATTACTAATGCCTTCTCACTTCAAAGGGCACACTGTTAATGAGATCAGTCACTGATCTGAATACTATGACACAAAGGACGTAGAAACTAGAACGGTGAGACTACAAAACTTCAGAATAGCTTCCAAAGAAGGATCCATACAGGAGTGCAGTTCCCAAAGCTGCTGCTCCTCCTCCTCCTCCTCCTCATCATCATCATCATCACCATCACCATTAAAATTTACAAAGAACTATTCAAGGTTTGCAAAGCACTGTCCGTACATTACCTCATTTACCACTCACAATAATCCTGTGAGGAAAAAACCATATGTGTTATTATTCCCATTTTACAGATGAGAAAACTGAGGCTGAGAGTGATTAAGTGACTTTCCTGGAGGTTACCGAACAATATGAGGCAGGAGATGATATGTGATGCTGAGAGACCCTTCTCTTGTTCACTTTCTATATTTCAGTTAGTGAGCATGAATTGAATGTCTGAGAAAATCAAACTCAGAAGTTTTAACACATTCTTATCCCAAGAACCTCTAAAGCTTGGACAATTTTCTTATCTTGTCTTGGATATGAGAGATTTTAAAATGAGAGATTCTGATCTGATAAGATGTATCCCTGAGTATGAGATTTCTTCTTCTAGCATCAATAGAATCATAGAACATTGGATTTGGAAAGTATCTGAGAGATAATCTATTTTACTCTCCATATTTCACAACATATGAGAAACTCAAATCTCCAAGTGATAAAAATGACCTGTTCTTGTTCACAATGGAACAAGTCTTGAAACCAGGTCTCCTTAATCTCACCATCGAGAGCCCTAGATGTTATTATGGATATTATATTATATATTATAGTTATATAAAGAATGTTATTACCTACTACTCACCTTTCTAAGCAAGTTTAATGAAATTGTTTTCCTCCCTGATCCTTGAACCCATGAGGTACTTTTACACTCTGAGTTCAAGCCATTACTCAGCAGAAATGCCCATCCTCTCCTCCACACCTATCTAAAACAAGCCATTTTTCAAGACTTGGTTTACATAGCTCTTATTCCCTTATTTCTCTCTAGTTCATGGTGATCCTTAACACTTTCAACTTCCTCTAGTAGCTACTTCTTAGGTTGTTTTTTTGGCCTATAATTATGTACTGTCTTGTTTGTGATATCCCTTTGTTAAAAAAAATCATGTTGTCTTTTTATTTAAGTTTTTAGATTTTTGTGTTTCGTTTCTCTAACTAGTTTATGAGCACCCTGAAGGCACAGACTTCAATATTTATAACTAATGGCCTTGCTCACCTCAGTGCTCAGCATGGACTCTGATGCCTTGTACATAGTAAGTAATCAATAAAAATCTGTTCATTCAAATGAATTCAACAAATATCTTACCTAGTACCTACTTACTAGGTGCAAGCCACTGTGATGCATACTAGAGATAAAGATGAAAAATGACACAACCTCTGCTTTGGAGAGGATTTAAATTCCATTGGAGAGTATAACCCATGCACAGACAATATAAGGTAATCTGAGCAGCAAGAGGGCATTCACCAAACCTTTAATTGATCCTGTATAATATCACTGACCTGGACACAGAAGGACCTCAGAGGCCGTCTAGTTCAACCCACTCATTTTATCACTAAAGAAACAATAGCAGATAGGTTAAGTTGTAACTGAATGGCAAACACAGCCTTTGTGTGTACAATATAGAACTTAACTATTTTGCTCAGTCTTTTGGCCTATATTTTCCACAAAAATTTGTGCATATAATAAAAATAAAGGAAATCATCATTATAAACATATTATTACCATAATGATAACTGTTTATTAAATACATATCTATTGTTTTATAAGTATCTGTTACTTACTGCTTTTTAGAAGTTATGTTAGCTATGCTGACTGGCCTTTTCCTATGTCCCTGATTTAAGAGCTGTCTTCAGAGACACAGAGAGAGCACCATCTACAAGGTAATTGAACCAAATTTATGATCAGTCCTAGGATAACTAGGTTTTTTAAGAGATTCTCAGTCACATCAAGGTCTGTCACTAAGTTTATGGTGGTTTCTCATTGAACTTAGAAAAGATTCACTGAGTTTATCGGTCCAAGCTAAATAAAAACTGCATAAAATTCTTAGTTCTTTAGCTCTCAAAAGCTGATAGGCAGAAAAATAGAGAGTAAAGAAAGAAAGAGACAGGCAGGTAGGTAGCCAGCCAGACAGAAAGATAGAAGGGAAAGAGAGGATAACAAAGAGACCTTAGCTACAGAGTCTATCCCTCCACCACTGAAATTATTTTTCTACTTGCATTCTACTTTATAAAAGCCACTAGCATATATTCCAAATACCTAGGGTGTTTAGGAATAAATGCCAATTTCCTTCCTTCTATAGAGCCATAACTAGGAACCTTCTTAAATGGCTAGAAATACATTCTATTTTTATGTCTTTATTTTATTTTAATAACAAATTTTCACATAAGTTTTCCAAAGTTATATAATTCATGTTGTTTCCCTCCCTTCCCTCCATCACCATCCTGTTGTTTGCAGCAATTGAAACTGGGTTATACCTGTATTATCATGTAAAACATATAGAAATATATTCTTAACTATATCTTTGTCACTTGAAGGGGGAATGTAGCAATAGAAATAAAAACAAAACTGAAAAATGAATGCCCATCAACTGGTCAAGTACTTGTGGTTTATTAATTAAATAAAATTATACAGGGCCCTAAGAAACAAAGAACGTGAATTCAGAGAAACATAGGAAGATTATAAATTTATCCCAAGCAAAGAAAATAGAACCAGAAGGTCAATATGACTGACTATACAATAAAGTAAATGATATGCAAGAAGTAGGAAAACTCAGATTAAATTCAAAAACTAATCTTGAAGCCAGATGATAAAAGACAACTTTCTTCCTTTCAACAGAGGCGAGAAATATGGGTATAGAATGTTGCAAATTCTATAAGATTATGGTACATCTTGGTTTTGGTTGTCTGTTTCTTAATTACAAGGAAAGGCTTTAATGAGTGTGTTTTTTTCAGGAATGGGTGGAGGGCTAAAACCAGAAAACTATAATGTGAAAAGCAAAAGGTACTACTAATAAAACTTTTTTTTAAAAAATAAGAAACTTATGTAAAACCTACCTCATGGGTTTATGGATCAAATGAGATAATTTATGTAAAATGCTTTGCTCATTATTAGTTCCAGCCTTATTTTATGTGACTTCCCTCGATACTACCAAACTGCGCTATTTTCTATACCCTGAACACACTCTGCTATATATAATTCTTTACTCATATGCTTCTCTTTTACTGGAAGTTCTTCCTCCCTTTTATCAGCTGAATTCCTGACTATCCTTTAAAACCTAATTCAAATGATATTTGTTCTATGAAGCTAATTATTCTTAATCCCTCTGATTGTTGATAAACCTTTCCTTGGGTTTTAGAGATCTTTACAATCATGTTCTACTCTAAGCTCCAAGAGGACATGATGATCAGGTCTGAGATAAAAATGAAAGTTCGTATCATGATTTTCTGGTAGAGGCAGAAAGCTTTTGAAAGTCTCAGTATATAGTTACATTAGAGTAGCTTTAAGATGATTTTATAACATAAAGTCAACCGAAAGTGTAAGAGAGATCTACATGTTTTGTTTTCTTGATTTGTCATAGTTCACATTTCTGAACCACCTTAATGTTTACAAAGTGCTTTCCTTAAAAACGCCCTATGAGGTGGATAGCCTGAGGACCATCATTGTCATTCCAAAGATGAGAAAATGAAGTTCAAAAATAATAATTTGTCTGGGTCGCAAAGCTAATAAATGTCCAAGTCCATGTCTCCTAATTCCAACCAAGTCCTTTGCTCTTTCCATTAGGCCACCAGGTATCCACCAATCATTTTAAGTATTTCCCTTTTTGTTAAGTAGAGAATGATGTAACCGCTCCATTGAGCATTGGTTCTGATCACTCAACCAATTTCAGTCTATCAGTAATTATCTGATATGCTGAAACTAAATCAGGCAAAGTTTGCTAGTCAGATCAAGTTTGACTATATTTCTTTTCTACTCATCAAGCAAAGCAGCAATTACACAAAATTACTTGTTTCCATGACAGAGATGTCCCACTCAGTTCAGGCATAATTTGCCAGACACTGAAACAAAATACCACAATAGCTTTCAAACTGGGGTCAGCAAGCAAGAATTAAGCAAATTGCAAGGTGGGCCTCAAGTATTATTAGGATCTGTCAAATGGCCCTGGCTAAGAGATGCTTTGTGAAGGTTTTCCTATTGGGTATTAGTTATCTCTCCTCTTCCTCTTTCTTTTCCTGCATCTCTCCTTTGATGTGGTTGACTTCTGTCTCTTGGAAGATTTGGGTACCAACATTTTCAGGATTTTATGAGCATAGTTAAGTTAGGTGGTAGGTATGGTAGAGTGCTGGAGTCAAAAGGATATGAATAGAAATCCTATTTCAAACACTTTACTCTGTGACCCTGGGCAAGTCACTTAACCTCTTCCAGCTTCAGTTTTCTGCTTTGTAAAATGAAAGAACTGGACTCAATGGTCTCAAAAGTCTTTTCTACCTCCTAATCTGTGATCCTCTGATTCTGTGCAAGAATAGACTAATAAGTCATTTGATAGCTAAAAAAATTAAACAAAGAAGTAACAGGGATATGGGGGAGGAGGAAGAACAGGGGAGCATTTCACCATAGATGATTGATGTATTTGTTCATCATAGAAAACAAAATGTTGCTCTTGCAGAAAAGAGTGGGTCTGCTAAACACTGTTCCTTCAGCAGGAAATTCAGTTTGAAGTTATGGTTTTCTAATGGCCATTTAGGGAAGTTGAGGTATCCTTTCTTTCCTGTCTCGTAAACAGCAAGAAGGGGTTCCCTATAAGAGGACACAAAGAGGGGGAACTGTGGCTGTTGAAAGCATTAGGGAAGAAGAATGGAATTTATAGGGGAAATTAGAGAAGAAAGTTTTTTTTTTTTAATTTTCTCTTCCCTTTTTACTCTGTTACTCTAATGCAAGAAAGTAATAGGTTCCAATACTTATAGGGCCAGTGTAACCATGACTAGATAAAGTTGAGCCTAGAGTTGAAAAGGACAGGTATGAACAGTTGGATATAAACAACTATATGAAAAAAATTTTCATTTTCGTCTGTATGGGGAAGGGATAAAGGTAAAAAAAGACAGTTCAGTGGTTTGAAGAGAGACAACTTGGGATCCAGGAATAATCCTTATTTTCTTGTTTCTGTACTTCCTGCCCAGTCACCTTACTGCTGAAACTTCAGCAGCCTCAGTTATCCTACCAAGGAAATACAATGGTGTATACTTAATGGCAATAAAGTTCAAAATACCGGACAACAGAAGTGGATATTATAATGGGGAAAACCACAACAATATAGATATTCTAAAAGAAGGAGTAGGAAAGTGATTATCAAGACTTTACATGTGGACTATCCAAATTCTGGTCCACTTCCCCAAAATTTAGGCAATACCCAAGCTCCTTTCCAAGTTTGTTATGTCCAAGGCTTTTTTCTTTCACTGCTTTGCAGACAGCTTTCACATGGTTCTAGGTCTTCCTCCAAATTTAGGATGAGAGGACCTAGGCTCAAAAAAGATAATCCTATTCTGCTGATTAGCTGCATGGTCTTGACAAGTAGATCTCTACTCTTCTGTATGCCTGTTTCCCATTTTTTTTTAAAGAAGGGCTTATACCTGGGAGTCCATTTATTTACCTCTTGTTGACTCATTAGCACACATCATCAACACACCTATTCCAGACCTTCCCTTGATTTCTCAAAATCCCAATTCTATTTCCATTCTCTTCCCTTCATTCTTGGAAAGTAGCCTTGACTTATCCTTTACTAAAAAATGGAAGCAATCTCATATAATTTCCCATAACTACCATATACATTTCTCTCGTACATATATTTATGTCCCCTATACCTATTCTCTAATTATACTCCAATTTTAGAATAAGATATGGACTTCTTTCTAACCTAACTATTTTGCCCTTATACCCTAGACTTCATTCTTTCTTGATTACTAAAGGATGCTGATTCCATATTTTTTCCCTTTTTTCCAGTTTCTTCCACCTTCTTCCAATAGCTTCTTTCTGCCTTGTATAGTAATGAAGAACTTGCCTTAGAGTGACAAACACTGGAGTTCAAGTACTATCTTTGCCATTCATTATCTTTCTTATTTTGAGCAAGTCCTTAAAGGCCTTAATTCCTTCTTTCACAAAATAAATAGACTGGACTCAATAACCATTTAGATACTTAGCTGAGAAAAACTTGCTAGCTTTGTTATGCACATTTAGAGCTGAAAGCAGCTTTTGAGACCATTGAGTATGATCTGCTCATTTTACAGATCAGGAAACTGAGGCTGAAAGAAGTTATGTGGCTTGCCCGGGGTCCACTTCCTGTTCTAACATGCTATGGGATCTATGAGTAACTGAAAAAGAGTATTGTACTAGGTTTGGAATCACAAGTTTTGCATTCTAATTCCAGCCCCACCATTTACTATTGTAATCTTGGGAAAACTTAAATCTTCTCCATCTGTTTGTTAGCTCGCATACAAAATGAAGGGGTTAGATTAAATAATCTCTTAAATTGCTTCCAGTTCCATTCTTCTCCTTCCTTTCACCAAAAAAAAAATTGATCATTTACTCTCTTTCTAACTCCCGACCATCCAAAAAGCAGAGGAAGAACAAAAAATTCGGGACTCCAAAATAAATGAAATCATTGCCATGGGCTATTGTGAACTTTGTCCAGCCAGTATTGCTCCCTTCATAGGGAGCTGCATATCATTCTATGATACAATCCAAAATGGAACCCCAAAAATCAAACAATACAAAATGGAGTCCAAACAAGGCTAACAAAGATTGTCAGAGTAGTAAACAGGCACATTCCCTATCACTTCTTCCCTTCCACGTGAATTTGAAAATCCTTTATGTGATATGAGGACTACACAAAGGGAGTCCTTGTGGTTATCCTCTGGATGTTTATAACTCTGTTTACTCGGGCACTTTTCTTCTCCAGATGGACAGTTACTATAGCAACCCCTTCATCAAGGGACACACAAGACACAGCACCCCAAGACACACCTTTTCAAAAACATATTCCACGCCCATCCCCTCCTCCTCCCCTATATGGATGGCTACACGTTTCACAATGGCAAGGGAGAAATGAGCACAAAGACCCCAAACGAAGTAAACCCCTAAACATCTGCCGTCCTTTCTAAGATTCTAACATACTCTTTAGGAAAAAAGAGCCCTAAAAGTGCTTCCCTGGTAAGAGACAAGGCAGCAAATGGCCTATAACTGAGTGAAAAAAGGAGATGCCAAATGCTGGCAGCCCGAGCATGATACGGTAATTCCCTTCTCATTCCTGGAGGGCAGTGTGCAGTCCAAAAGGGAGAAGGAGGAGGGGGGAGGGGGGACAAAGATAAAAGGCAGTGGGGAGGGGGAAAGAGGGAAAGAGAGGTAATAAGACAATAGGACAGAAAGGGAAAAGAGGTGAGAAAGAAAGAATAAAAGAGAGGAGAAGGAAAGGGGAAAAAGAAGAGGGAGAGAAATTATGGAGACGAGGAGTTAGGAGAAAAGGAGGAGAGCATCAAAAGAAGGAGATATGGACAAAGAGGGTAAAGGAAAAGAAACACAAAATACACATAAGAGCAGCAAAGAAGGCTTTGTTTTTTCTGCAAATGGGTAAACCCCTCCTTTTTCTGCTCTAACAAGACACAAGGCCATGGAGACTTTAGGCACTGAGCTGTATGCTAAATTATTAACAGCCAAACTCTGCTCCCCAAAATGACTCTACATACCATTTGCATCAACTCTACCAAAACCTTGGTGATTTTCAGCAGGAGGTGCACTGTTTTGCATTAAATCAGAACCAGCCTCAGTCATTGCCTAAAACTTGAACTGAGCCCAACTCTTCAGAAGAAGGTTTTCCTAAGTTAATTTGTTTTAGGGAAGGTTTTGTGCATATCTGAATTTCCTGACTATAGCTGGATTAAGGGGGAAAAAATCTCAGGGAGCCAAGAATACCCTGGGATTCACAGCTCAAAAGGCAGATTGACAGAATGTCTAGTTTGAAAACCACCTCAACTTTTGGATAAGGAATTCTTAGGTGTCAAGAGTGATTCTTCTTGGGATAAAAGGAATCTGAATTTAAGAACTAAGGAAACCAAGAGGAAAGTAACTGAGAAAAAAAAAGGGGGGGGGAAAGGCCCCTCATGTGGTTTACAATCAAATTCACTGCTATCTTTGTTGGGTCATTTCTGATCCACAGACAAAAACAAATCCTATTTCTATTAAAAAAAAAAAAAAAAGCCCACCATGAGGGGGCAGCTAGGTAGTTCAGTGGATTGAGAGTCAGGTCTAGAGATGAGAGGTCCTAGGTTCAAATTTGGCCTCAGACACTTCCTAGTCGTTTGACCCTGGGCAAGTCACTTGACCCCTGTTGCCTAGCCCTTACCACTCTTCTGCCCTAGAACCAATACACAGTATTGATTCTAAAACAGAAGGTAAGGCTTAAAAAAAAAAAAAAAAAAGCCCACCATGAACCTATTAAAACCTGGAGGGAAGTCTCAGGGGCATAAAAAGGAAGGGCAAGTTTACTAATTAGAAAAGTTGCAGCCGAATAGCAAGACAGATCGAAAAGATGAGAAATTCTCTACAATCTCATTAATTCTTATTTTCAAAACATCCTAGGTTTAGGCAGCTCACTTCTCAGCTCCTCCAGCTTTAAAATCCACATTGAACTAAACTCACCCACACTTCATGACCTGCCAGCTGCATCATTTGCCTACCCCAGGCCTAGGAGCCACAGCATCCTTTTCTCTCCCCAGAGCAGCAATCTTGACAGATTCCTCACCAGTCTAAATGTCCCTCATTGAACATGATATTTTAAAGGCTGTTCTGACAAAATTCCTGTAGCCTTGAATAACAGTGTGATTTGGCAGCCTTTTCAGCCCCTAACCAGCTGTCAGAATGTGAGTACCTTTGACAGGTCTACTTTCCAAGTTCATCCAGAGACCAAAGGCTTAGGTTTGGGTTTTTTTTTTTAATTTCTTGAACTAAACCATATCTGTTGTATTGAAGCCTTTTGTCTATCTTCCCTTTAGGGAGATGAAGTCATGGCTTGCAGAATTAGGTACATAACAACTAACAGGTGATGTGTTGAGACCAAGCCAAATTTTTAAATGCAGTCCTTCCAATAGGAAAAAGTCAGGGGCCTTTTCAGAGCTGTTTGAAGAGACTCATATAACAAAAGAGAAATTGAAAATAACATCTCAAAATCAAAGAAAAGCAAAGGCTGTTGTAATCCCAAGGAGAAAACAGGCATTTGCTATAAAGCCAACAACATGACATGGTATCTGTTTATTGTATTTCTTTAAGTTAATCAACCTTCCATCAGCAGTTTATTGAGTTCAGAATTGTTTTACACAATTCCGGAAGGTTTTAACCCAATCAACCCCAATCTGAGAGAAACCATAGAGTTTCCTGCATGTCTCCCCAGTCTTCTCCAATCCCCTTGGACTCTCCCAAATCTTAGCAGTTAAAGATAAATCTATATGCATTCCTGTGCTTGCACCTCATCTGAGACCCCTCCAAACCTGTTGTCATAAGAGCTTATGTATATAAAACATATGAAGGCTTATAAAGTTATACAGATATATATGCAAAGGTTTATAAAGTTCTACACATATACACAAACATAAAAAACCTCATTTGAATCCTTACAATAACTCCATGAGCATTATTGTGTTATTATTATCATCCCCTTTTTACCTAGTTATCAATGCTCAAAGTCATACAATCCTTAGGACTCTCACACACCATATTCTATTCTCTGGGCTATATCCTGGACTTGGATCTTCCCTGCAGGAAGAAGTTATTTATACTGCAGAAGAGCACTGGATGTTCAGAGTGCAAGCTCCCCAAAGACAGGGCATTTTTACTTGTCTTTGTATTCCTAAAAGATGCAAAGCACATGGCACATAGCTGACCTGGCATGGGTACCCCCAAATTAGAGAAGTGTTTCAGACAAATTGTAAGCAGGAAAATTCTTTTGCTCCCTTACATCCTTGTGGCTACTAACCCAACATCTGATAACCCTGATAAGACCCTGAGAGGATTATCCTCCCTGGATAGTCCCTTAGATTTGAGATGGGCATAGCACCTCCAGGCTATACCTTGATACCATTGAGTTGTATCTAAGACCTGTTTCTGTCCCCTAAACTACCAGGGTCACCCCCTATGTTTTCAAGAAAACCTCCCCCACTCAGTGCCTCAGTGCATACTACTCAGAAGTCACATCTTCACTGTTGTAAAGACCTCAGAACGGATGCCCTTTAGGAGACAGCTTCCCATCTATGCTGTCCTCCTGGCTGGATTCAACATTACCTTCTAAATTAATAAATTTCTCTTTTTATTTTTAAGCAAAGTTTTGGAGTCTTGCGTTCCGGCAAAGGGTACCCTTCCTGAACCCAGGGATGTTCCCCTCAAGCCCCCCCCCCAACATACCCTTAATAAATGCTTGCCATCTGAATGACTGGATTTGGGACTCACTCAGAATATGTGGGTTGAGCAAATAATGAACTTTTAGCTCCTTTTTGTATTCTGTCTTTCCTTACTAGAATACAAGCTCTCGGCAAGGAGGGATTGTCTTCTTTTTAATTTGGTTTTGTATTCTCAAGATAGCAAAGTACCCAGAAAACAACAGGTGCTTAATAAATGCTCTATCTATCTATCTATCTAAATTGGCATAGCAAAGATATAGAATAACATGATAAACCCGTTCTGTAAATAAAGTCCCTAACTAATAAAGCTTAGGCATAAAGAAGGCAAGAGAATAGAATACATCAGGTATTAAACATGTAGCATGTAACATCCCATATATAGCTGGAAACAAATTAAAATGTACTTGGAAATATTTAACAAGATAAGTAAAAATACAATAAAAGACATAATGTCAGTATATGACCTCTAGGGATCCTTATATACAATTTAGTGGCCCCCATTTCTATTTTTTTTAAACCTTTAACTTCTATGTATTGGCTCCTTGGTGGAAGAGTTTGGTAAGGGTGGGCAATGGGGGTCAAGTGACTTGCCCAGGGTCACACAGCTGGGAAGTGTCTGAGGCTGGATTTGAACCTAGGACCTCCCATCTCGAGGCTTGACTCTCAATCCACTGAGCCACCCAGCTGCCCCCTCCATTCCTATTTTTATTATATACTGCTAGACTAGATAACCTCCCCTCATTCTGTCTACCCACAGAATCAAAGAATTCTAAGTAACTAAGTGAATTTGAAAATTTCATATTAAATTTCAAAGACCAAATTGAATTGTCCCCAATTTACAAATGAGGTCCTAGTCACATCAACATTTCTTCATGTTTTCATGTCCTCTATTTTGCACAAAACTGTCAGTTCACTGCTCTTATTATCAGGAAATTATTCTGGTGTTTTGATTCTTTGAAGTGAAGAAAATATTAGAGTTCTGTTTTGAGTTTTTATACCTAGTCTAAATTCCCCATGCTCCAACTGAAACATTTTTTTTCTTGTTCTATCCTTGGTGGGGTTAATGAGCCCATAACACTGTAATAGCCCCATAAGTATTTAAAAGGTATAAATATGCCAGTTATTACTAACAATAATGATAATTTTTAAGTGAAAAACAGTCAAATCACACCCCCCTCTAAATCCCTTTCTTGTATCCTAAAAGTGGAGAATCTCAGAGATAAAAGAAAGCTCAGAGATCTAGTGGTTCTTTGGTTCTCAAACTTTTCCACAGCCTAAGAACTGGTTTAAACAAGACTCTGGCAAAATTCTGGATGTAAAGTCCTCTAAAATTATTATTTTAATGTCACTTAACAAGCAACAAAAGGTTTATTAAAAAAAACACAAGGTGTTGAAGAGTTCCTTACAGCACAGTTTGAGAAATTAATTTACTTCAATGCCCTCATTTTATAAATGAGGAATTATGATCCAGAGAGTTTGAGGCTAGGCTAAAAGCAACCCAGGTCCTAAACAGCAGAATCAGAATTCAAACTCAGTTGCTGTGACTCTGACTTAAGCATTTTTTCCTCTGTACCACGTCATATAATGAATAACAGAGTGGCAATGAGAATTTGTTATCTCTTCTCTGCTTATAAGAAATCTTTCTTACTTCTCTCATTTACACATTCGTTTTGACATAAGTCAGTAAAGGCTCTTAGCAAACATAAGATGTAGCCACAAGATTGCCCCCAAAATGCACTCTACTGAAAAGTTTACAAAGGTTGGCATACATACGAGAAAGAAAAGAAAGACAGAGAGAGACTCTCACTATGGGAGAAAAAGGAAGGAGAGCAATAGAGACAACCTGGTGTTTCCTCCCCCTGATAGTTTACACTTTGCTGTTACACTTAACAGTTTACATATGTTTGAAAAAATGCACTTGAACCTGATTAACCTAAGTGCTGCCAGACATGACTTGATTGAACGCAGAGTGTATGTCTTGGCCCAGCAGGCTCGTTATTCCTTAGAGTTGGGGTCTTGGTTTTTAGTCCCTGACCTTCTTCTGCATTTGCCAAGCTTGCATTTGTGAGTAAAGAGTCAGAGCTGACAGGTGTCAGCTGCCAATCACTGGCTAGTGCCCACCCTACATTTGTTGAGGCAGCAAATGCCAGCACCATTAGCAAAGAAAAGGAATGGAGGAGGTGACCTCATCATCACCAGCTGGTCTGAGGAAAGTATCTTTGAGCTCCGGTCATTTGGGAGATCTCTGTTGTCCCTAAGAACCACTTTCTTCTTTTAAAGACTCTGAACTCATTTGAGAGGAAGTGGTTAATTTGTATATTTGTCTAAAAATACCAAGTTGCAATACTTCGCCATTAATTCATCTCAGAAGGGAGGGGCAGGTATAACACAAAGATCTACTAAAAACTGACACCAATCAGGGATAATTCATAAAATGTCGCTGAAAAAGAAGCAGCCCTCCTCACTACCACTTCACAAGCTCTTAGAGGCAGATTGCATCTTTACTTCCTTCATTAAACACTTGGTCTTATCCTCCCCATCCATCTGGTTCCTTGCAGTAGACTCTGACCACAGGCTCTTTCACTCTGAAACAAAACATTTGAATCTCATTTCCTTCTTGTTATGCTAGGGCTTTATTCTGAAGCACTGAGAGCTTAGTGAATAAGAAAAGCAGTTTCTGAGATTTACTAATCCAAAGATGTGACTTCTCTCCACTTGTCTGGATCAGGAAAATCTGTGGGGTAGGTATTTAGCACCCTTGTCCCAATCTCTTGCCTCCCAATAATCAGAGGTAAAAAAGAGATGAAATTTTTTTAAACATTTTTCCTGGCCACAAGCTGTGAGCTATGCTCCCCTCAAACCTAGGTCCTCTCCAACCTCACCATGGGAATCACCTTCACCACAGACTCAACAGGCTGTGCTGCACCTTTCTGCTGGTGCATCCACTGGATATGGAAAAGACCTGTCTTTGAATCCTGGATCTATCACATTACTATTTATGAGACACCCTCTCAAAATCTCAATTTCCTCATCTTTAAAATGAGATTAGATCTAAAGTCCCTTCAACCTCTAAATCCTACTAGAAGATTCTTAAAAATTACCTCTAAATCCTACAATTCAAGCTAAACTCAAAGTTTCTTGCCCCTTACTTTAATACCTGATCATTACACAAAGAAATGTAAATGGAGAATTGAAAGGGACTTGGTTTAGATACTCAGTAGGGTTAAATTATTTGCCCAAGGTCAAGTGGTGGTCACCAGAAGTATGATTGGAAACCAACCCTATGTCTCCAGAGTCAATAAAAATAAAAGCTCTCTTAATTTCTATTACCAATTCCAAGACACCTCAAATTAGGAAGATACCAAAGAAACAAAGAATAGGAAGCCAGTCTACATTACAGGATCATAGCTGAAAAGGGCCTTAAAAGCCAACTAGCCCAGCTACCTTGTTTCCCCACAAGGAAACTGAGGCACAGAGAGATTAATTGGCTTGCCTAAAGACAGAGACAATAAATGGCAGGATTAGAAGAGTCCAGGTTCTCTGATTCCAAACCCAGAATACTTTCCACTAAGCTAAAAACTGCCAGAGGCACAGAAAGAATAGTGACTTGCCCATGATGACAAAATTAATGTGTTAGAGGCAAGTCTTTATGACTCCAAAGCCAGCTATCCATCCACTATATGTATAGTCATCAACAGTTAGATAATGGAGGGTGATGGTGTGTTTTCACCAACTTGTTTTAGTTAACAAATTGAGAAGACTTGTTTTCTAACTGCCATTTAGTAGTCAATATCCAGATAGATGGACCAACAAATAAATTAACCAAGGACTAACCTTGACTAATAATTAATCTGGGGCAATAAATAAGAATTTCAATCAGAATATGAAGCTAAATGTCTCTAGAATCGTTTTTGGTGAAACTATAATTTTCCTAGACTTCCCAGGTAGTGAGTGTAGGCAGGGTATTTTTTTATTAGTGTTGTTATCAGTGTTATCAGTGTAAGAATAAACAGAGCCAGTACCCAAATGTTATCATAGAAGGGGGGAGAGAGAGAGTCCATGAGGGAGTGAGACTCTCTTCTAGCTCTCCCCTCCTGCCAAATATACCCTGCAGAGACTTCAAGGGGGTGTCATCCCGAAACTAGGTGACCTGGATGGTCCATAAGCTGAGGTATTAAGTACCCCAATCCCATTCTAAATAAGGGCGGGGTTCACACAAGCCTCCCCCAGGTCAGCCAACTTCACAACAGATGATCTGGCTCCAAGATGGAGGCAGCTAGACCAAGCTGTGATTCCCCTCCCCGTCGTCTCTCAGGTACTCTGGAACTCTATCTGACTAATGAATGGCTTTTATTAATCACAATTCAAGGATTGGGGAAAGGGGTGAAGGGCAGAGAGATTTGGGGTGCCCTCTTCTCTATTTCTATGGGGTCCATCACTCAGGTGGTAACCTTTGGGGTTCCCACTCCTAAGCATCTTCCCCCCCTTGTCCCTTCTCCTTCTGTTTCTATTTCTATCCTTTTCTATAATTGCAAGTCAAACTGGAAAGGGTCTCTCAGCAAGGTTGGGTAATGGGAGAAGGAGCCCAAGAGATGGCTCCCAAAATGGAGCCCCAAACTTAGCTGACTTGATGATTGAAGTCTTGCTGGGTGATAAGCAATGGGAGGCCTTTGACCAGGGAATCAGGGTATCAATGTCCAAAGAAAGATTCTCAGGAAGCCCTCAGGACTGGATTCAAGCTGAGATGTTCTCTTCCTCCCTCTCTCAGTCCTCTGCTGGAGTCCCTTCTTGCCCCTTCCTCCTTCAGAAAATTACCCAGAATTCCCTCTCTGGTCCCAACTGTCAGTAACTGTTACCAACAGCCTTCTTCTGGCTCTTTTTGTCCCATCCCCCGTGCTTACATTAGTAAAGTTGGAATTTGATTGAGATTCTGGAATAAGAAGTTGTTCTAAGGGAGGTGGAGGTTCCAAAGAGGGTGAAGGAAAAAAAACCCCTTAAAGATTTTTTTCCCTGACTTCTCTATCATGCCTTCTCAAAATCCAAAGTAAAGTTATAAACTTACATAGTTGGTAGCCATCAGTCAGACACTTAATTGATAATATTACAGGTGTGTGGAGAAAACAGCACTTTGTACCATACAAACAATACTGCTCTTGTATGCTTGTTCCCCTCTCTTGCTGGTGAGACAGAGAAATCAATGTTTGAAGGCACAGGAAATAGTGGAAGAGAAAGAAAAGACAGGGAAAAGGAAATTTTATACCCTACTGATATACTTACCATAATATTACTATGTATTATAGTTATCTGTGCTTCCATTTTATCCATCTACTAACGAGTAAATTCTAAAAGAGCAGGAATCATTACGCTAGCTTCCAAATTCTGGGAATCATGCTTTACACATCAGTGAAGATTACTTAATGTTTGCTAAATGAATGAATAGATAAATGGATGGATGGAGGAAGAGGAAAGAAGGAAAGGAGAAAAGAACAAATGAAGCAAGGGAAGAAAAGAAGAAAGAGAAGGTAAGAGAAAAAGGAGGGAAGAAAGGAGAAAGAGAAGATAAGGAAGTTATTTTATGCAATTTGGCAGATCTAGAAAAGATCCTGACAAACAAGAGGCCAGATAGAAAAAGATGTTTTTTTCTTAAGGGTTATGACTAATATTTCCTTTAGGACTGGCCCCCTGTACTATATTTATTTATAGGCTAAACCTTGGGTTTTGCCTTTCTAATATGTTATTATGATTTAAATAGTTAGGGATACATGATGATAAATATATTTTTATTAGTTGTTGATATTTTGATGGAACGATAGTTGGAAAGATTATTCACAAAACTCTTACAGGTTTCTTTCCTCCTCTTCATAGGGGACTTGGTCTCTCAAAACAAATTGTAATAATAATCTTCAAAGATTCAAGGTATTTGGGAGATTTTTAAGAATATAGACCCTCTCCAAGCCTTATACCCTAGAGAACACCATACATCCACCTGAGATAATGCTATTATAATCCAACTGCCCTTGGCTTTCTTGCCTGAACAAATATTGCTCAATTCATGCTGCCCTTGAAGAAAGGAAAGACCTGTCTCTTGTAAACATTTAAGATAACTGGCTGTTTTTCCAGCAGCTACCACCTGTTTTATGACTTAGCCTGAACAAACTTTCTGCTTTTTTGGACTAATATCATGAGTAATAATGTCACCATCACGTCCAATAACAGAAGCTGTTGCCTAAAACATGATCTCTCTTTTGAGAAGAAAAAGACATATAGATGCCATATTCACAGTGTGTGGAACTTACATAGCACCCATTACCTAAAGACCTCATCTTCTTCAGCTATTCATTCTTTAATGGGTTTTCTATATTCTCAGGAACAGAGAGAAAACTTTAACCATAAGTAATGTGACTCACCTAAGGTAACATGAATAATCTCTAGGATGACTGGAAATGTCATCTTCCCAACTTCCAAAACCACTGGATCAGAAACTTTTCAGGTCAAGATTCAACATCTGAGAGGAAGCAGGGACAGATGATCTTGAGGAAGGCATAAGAATCCTTCCTGATGTAGACCATACAGGTTAAGGATCATGGGAACAAGAGAGATTAGAGGGAGGAACCTTAGGGCTAATCTAATCCAGTTTCTTCATTGTACAGATGAAGAAACTGAGGTCCAGAAAGGTGAAATAATTTGCCTACAGTTACACAGTGGCAGAGCAGGGACTCAAACCTAGGTCCTCTGATTCCAAATCAAGTGCTTTTTTCTAGCCTAACATATGAGCTCTAATGTGTCTGACACTGCTTTCCTTAAATTCTTGGATAACAGACTGATTCCAAATTATTATTTTAATACTTTTTTGAATCTGAGTATCTATTCCATCAGTGCTCTTTCTGTCAGAAGACAAAGAAAATTTCAAGTAGATATATTCGAGGAGACTATGGCATTTCAGTTGACACATGTCCTTCAAATCCTAGTTAATTTCCCCAACCACTAAACACCTGAAATTTCTTACTGGGTTCTGGCTTGCCAAACAGGACCATATATCTAAGAAGGTTTTGCCTTGATATAAAATTCACAAGCCTAGATAATGAAACCGCAGTAGCCTTGGGGCCTTCTAGAATCAAGATTAAGTTTTTCAGAAGGAGGTACATGTTCAAAGTAATGAATATTGCTGCTGAATTCCAAGCATTTTTAAGCACAACAGTCCTGTGAGTAGAAACACTTCCCAGACCACCATTCCTGTTTGAGACTAGCTGTCACAGATATTATCCAGGGAAGCAACTCTTGTGTGGTGAAGAGTTGAGCCATCCCTTCTAACAGCCACCCACAATATAGGCAAGTCAGCCTAACTGAAAGAAGGTATCCTGAGAGAAAGAGAGGAGATGAAAATTTAAGGACAAACCAGACCACCATCACCACCACCTTGGACATGGTTTTCTCTATACCTATATGGAGATAGTGCAGAATCCTAAACCCCAGAGGCTTAGGAATAGTAACACTTCCTAATAGTAATGATGCCTATAGACATCATCTTGGGAATCTGTCCCAAAGGAGATCTGGTAACTTCTCTTGTAATTGCTATGGCCACAGCTACTGAAGACACAGCCTTGGCAATGTCAAATGGTCCAACAACATAAAATTGCATAATTTTATGGTGGAAATGACATTAAGAATGGGCATAAAGAAGACAGCAGAATAGCAGGAAGAAATATAGGCAGGTTCCTAAAGCATAACCATTCCACTTAGATCTAGAAAAGGTACCAGGCTGAGTCCTGATGTGGAAATGTAAGAAAAAAAACAAAAAACATAGTAAATTACATTTCTAGCCCAGGTCAGCATACCGTCAGAAAGATTTCTGGACCTTAGGGATGGAATCTGGCCAGGAGGGCACTGCATAAAGAAAGAACTGTGGCTGTGCACCAAGGCAAAAACATCCAGACCCAGACAGCAAGAAAATCCTGAAGAATTCAACCTTTGCAGGCTGTGGAAAACAGTCACGAACTGATAGTTCAGACATTTACTACTTAGTTCCAGGTTATAGATCCATGTGGACTAAGAGGGAACCTACACCTAAATGTGTCATTTCAGAAAGCCCTAGGTTGTGTGCTAAGCTAGGAACAAATTCAAAACCAAACAGAAGCTCTATGATTCTGACTCTAGGAAACGAACAGAGTTTTGGTTCCAGAAGCTTTGCAATGGGGCAGATGCAGTAAGAATCCCAGATCAATTTTGTTACTCAATATCAGCTTCCAGATAGCTGATAATGGCTGAGTCCAGAGATAATAATAAAAAAAAATGTTGCTAAGACCCACACCCAGATCAGGAACTTGCAGAGTTCAAACTAGGAAGGTCCTGATTAGACTAGACTTTGCCCTATATGACACCACTTTGGAAATATTGAAAATTTACAGATCCCCAGCATGAGATGACCCTGAAATCCTGAAATACTACAACGCTTGATATCCTAAGAAGATAGCATTGCAAACCAAGATGAAACAAGCTTAGTCCAGACATTCTCTGTAGAAGTGTGCAGAGCCCAACCCTAATATAAAGTACAAAATCACAAAATAGTATAGCAAAATGAGCAAAAAAAAAAAAAGAATCCTACCATAAAGAGCTACTTAACAAGGACACTCAAGATACAATCCCAGAAGAAAAATATCTCCAAGAAAACTCCCCCAAAAAACACTGCTTGAATATAAGTTCAACTAGAATACACCAGTTATCTCCTGAAAGAAACTCTAAAATGAAAACTCTCAACCCTAAATACAAAGCTTTCAGGTCAAAGAAAAAAAATGCAAGCAGAAAGAAAGAATTAAAATACCAAAGAATCACAGTCAGGCTCATACAACATTTAGCAGCCACCACTATAGAGTGGAGAGCTTGGAATATGATAGTCCAGAAGGCAAAATGATAATAGGCTAACAACTAATAATAACTTAACCAGCAAAACTGAGTATAAGCAGGAGGTAGAAGGAAGGGAGGAACAGACTTTTAGTAAAATAGAGGTCTTCCAATTATTCTTGATAAAATGATCAGAGCTAAATAGAAAGTTTGAAATATAAACAAGAGGAATCAAGAGAAGCATTAAAAAAAGCAAACAGTCATGAATGATCTTGGTTTATGACTGATAAACTATTTACATTCTAACATAGGGAAATGATACCAGTATCCCCTTAGAACTCTATAATCATCAAGAGTCATAGTATAATTAGAGGACCCAAGAGTTGTTCTGTTATATTCTGATGATTTTGAAATAACAGAAAGGGAAGGGGAGAGAAAAGGTGGGGAAATTATCTCATATAATTGAAGTAGAAATCTCTATAAACAAAGAAGAAAGGATTGGTGACACTTAAATCTATCTTTTATCAAAACTGGACAAAGGAAGGAAGAAAACATACACAGAGCTGGGCACAAAGATACATTTCACTCAGCAAGTAAACCAGCAGAAAATCAGAGAAGAGAAAGGGGAGAATAAAAGAGTAAATTAAGGGAAGGATTAGTTTTAAGCAAAATAAACTCTAAGGAGAGTGCTATTCAAAGAGGGCTTTAAAAAAAAAAAAAGGTAACAACCTATTAGTAGGCTAAAAGCAGGTGAACAGTAGCAAATTATACCACACCTTAAAAATTAGGCTGAGCACACTCCTCTCTCACCACTCTCTTCTTTATAAAAAAAGTGTAAGAGAACAGAATGGAAAGAAATATACAATTAACAATAAATTTAAAGGTCAGTGGGATGAATGCATCTATTAACTAGAAGAGAACAGAATGGATTTAAAAAAGAATCTAGTAATATGTTGTTTATAAAAAAATACACTTGACAAATCCGGCCTCAGACACTTCCCAGCTGTGTGACCCTGGGCAAGTCACTTGACTCGCATTGCCTACCCTTACCACTCTTCCACCTATAAGTCAATACACAGAAGTTAAGGGTTTAAAAAAAATACACTTGAAACAAAAAAGATATTCACAGAGTTAAAATAAAGACCTGGAGCAAAGTCTACTATGCTTCTGCTAAAGCAAAAAAAGGCAGGGACAGCAATCAGGATCTTAGACAAATCAACAGCAAAAATAGATTTAACTAAAAGATAAAATAAAGTATCATAGACAATATGATATCAATAGAAAATCTAAAAGTTAAATGGAGAAAGAATAAAACTATAACATTTGGAAACTATTCTTCTTAGATCCAAAAAATAAACCAGAAAAGTGAAGGAGGGCAGCTGGGTAGCTCAGTGGATTGAGAGTCAGGCCTAGAGATGGGAGGTTCTAGGTTCAAATCTGGCCTCAGACACTTCCCAGCTGTATGACCCTAGGCAAGTCACTTGACCCCCATTGCCTACCCTTACCACTCTTCTGCCTTGGAGCCAATACACAGTATTGACTCCAAGATGGAAGGTAAGGTTTTAAAAAAAAAAAGAAAAAGAAAAGTGAAGGACCTTTGGAAGAATTAGAGATGATAGACCTCTGGAAATCAATGAATGAGAAGAAACATACATATTTGTGAGCTGTGCATGGCACCTTCGCAAAAATTGATTCTGTATATATATTAGGGGCATACATTAGAGCATAAAAACCTCAAAACGTATGCAGAAAAGCAGACATATTAAAACACATATTTCATGCACCACAATGAAATAAGTTATATTCAATAAAGGGCTGATTAAAAAACAACACACACGCTATGTGGAGACTAAATCCTAAAGAACAAATCATAGAAATGATAATTTCATTAAAGATAATGACTACAATGAGATAATACACCAACATTTAGAGGATGTAGCCAAAGTTGTCCTTAGGGGAAAATTTATTTCTCTTAACACTGTCATAGTAAAAGAGAAAGAGCAGATAAAGCACATAACTAAAAAAAACTAGAAAACCAACAAATTATCAATAAATAAAAATAGAATCTGAAATAAACTAACAATTAACTTGATGTAGGAAAAGAAAGAAAACCAAACTATTAGTATCAAAAGTGAAAAATCATAACCAATGAAGAAAACAACCTAAATTAAATGGATGAAAATTTACAAAAAATATAAAATACATGTATTAATAGAACAAGAAATAAAGGACTCAGATAATTCCATTTTTTTTTAATTTTAACCCTTACCTTCCATCTTAAAGTCAATACTGTGTATTGGCTCCAAGGCAGAAGAGTGGTAAGGGTAGGCAATGGGGGTCAAGTGACTTGCCCAGGGTCACACAGCTAAGAAGTGTCTGAGGCCAGATTTGAACCTAGGACCTCCCGTCTCTAGGCCTGGCTCTCAATCCACTGAGCTACCCAGCTGTCCCCAGATAGTTCCATTTTAGAAAAAGAAATTGAAAAACTCATAAATGAACTGCCAAAGGAAAAAACTCTTGGACCAGAAAGGCTTATAAATTAATTTTACCCAACATTTAAAGAAAAATTTAATCCAATTTCATATAGATAATTTGAAAAAATAAGGCCCTATCAAATTTCTTCTAAGATACAAATATGGTCTTGATACTTGAAACCAAAGACAATCAAAAGAGAGAAAGAAAACTATAGTCCAATATTTCTGATGAATACTTATGCAAAAATATTAGCAAGGAAATTACAGAAATATATCACAAATATATACTATATCCAGGTTGGATACAGTAATACAGAGTTGGTTTAATATTAGGAAAATTATAAATAAAATTAGCTATATAAAAAAACAAAACCAGCAAAAATCAAATGATTACATTAATAAATATATGCAGAAAAAGCTTTTAACAAGTTATAATACCCATTCCTATTTTTTAAACCAAACATTAAAAAGCATTGGAGTGAATGAATCTTTCCTTAATATTGATTAGTAGTATCTACCTAAAACCAAGAATCAGCATTATCTATAATAGAGATAACGAGAAGTTCATTCAATAAAAGCAAGGGTTAAAGCAAGAATGTCCATTACCACTATTACTATTCGATATGGTGCTTAAATTGCTAGTTTAATTTAATTAAATTAAGAGCAAAAGGAAATGAAATTATTTCCTATAGATGATATAATTGTTTAGGAAATCCTAAAGAGTAAAAGAAAAAGTTGAAACAATTAACTTCAGCAAAATTGCAGGATATAAAATAAACCCATATAAATCATTAGCAATTCTCTATGTAACCAGCAAAATCCAGCAAAGAAAATGCCATTTAAAATAACTATAAAGAATATAAAATACTTGGAAATCTATCTATAAAGACTATATGAGCATAATCACAAAATACTCTTTACATAAATAAAAGGTCAAGGGGCAGCTGGGTAGCTCAGTGGATTGAGAACCAGACGTAGAGACGGGAGGTCCTAGGTTCCAATCTGGTCTCAAACACTTTCTAGCTGTGTGACCCTGGGCAAGTCATTTAACCCCCATTGCCTATTCCTCTTCTTCCTTGGAGCCAATACACAGTATTGATTCTAAGACAGATAAATAAATACATAAATACATAAAAATAAATAAATGGTCAAAATAATTGGAGAATTATTGGAGAAAATAATTGTTCATAAGTAGGACAAATCAATATCATAAAAATGACAATACTACCTAAATTAATTTATATAATCCATTCCACATCAAACTACCAAAGTATTACTTTAGAAATAGAAAAAATAACAGTCTGGAACAACAAGGTGACAAGAATTTCAAAAAATTTATTGGAAAAAAGAATAAGAAGGAAGGGGCCTGGCAGTAATACACTTCAAACTATACTACATAGCAGTTAATCATCAAGACAATTTTGCACTGTTAATAAATAATGAGATTGATCAGTGAACAGATTAGGTACATCATATACAAAAGCAAACATATCCAGTAATTCAGTGATTGATAAATCCAAAGTTCACAGCTATTTAGGGCAAGAACTCACTATTTCACAAAAAATATTGAGAAAACTGGAAAGCAATCTGAAAGAAATTAGGTATAGACCCATGTCTCTCTAATACTACATACCATAAAATGATCCAAAAGGTTACATGATTTAGATGGAAAAGGTAACTTAACCAAATTAGCAGAGCAAAGAAGAAATTATCTGTCAGATCTATGGAGAAGTGAATAGGTCATGACCCAAAAAAATATTGAGAGGGTCCTAGAAAGCAAAATGGAAATTTGGGGTTCTGAAACATTTTAAAAGTTTTTGCGAAAACAAAGCCAATAAAGCTAAAATTAGAAGAGAAGCAAATGAATGGAGGGAAAAAATTCTTGCTGCAAGTTTTGCTAAGAAGTGTCTCATTTTTAAGAAACATAGGCAAATGATTCAAATTTATGAGGAAAAAAGATTCATCAATTTCAATTAATAAATGGTGAAGGGCTCAACTGCAAATATTAATAATATGGAAATAGGTTTTAAACAATGGTACAGTGGAATTGCTCATTATCTCTGGGAGTGGGGAAGGAAGAGGGGAGAGAAAGAACATCAATCATGTAACCATGGAAAAATATTCTAAATAAATAAAATCAAATAAATTAATAAATGGTGAAGGGATATGAATAATTTTCAGAGGAAGAAATACAAGCTATCAATAGCTATGTGAGATAACACTCTAAGTCACTAATAATTAGAGAAATGTACATTAAAATATCTCTGAGGTTCTATTCAGACCCTTCAGACTGGCAAAACTGACCAAAAACAGGAAAATTACAAATACTGGGAGAGCTATGGAAAAACTGGTATTTTAATGTACTGTTGTTGGAGCTGGGAAACAGAAAAGTAATTTGGAACTAAACCCAAAACTCTATTAACCTGTGCAGATCTTTTTGACCCAGAAATGCCACTATAGGGTCTATAGTCCAAAAAGATCAAAAGGAAAATACACCAAACTGCTATAAATATTTTTGCACAGATGGCCAAATAACTGGAAACTGAGGAATTGTGCATCAATTGGGGAATGGCTAAATAAATTATGTCATGTATATGTAAGATAAGGCTTGTTCTGATCTACAAAGGGGAAGCTTCAGTTGTAAAAAATAATAATTAAAAAAAAAAGAAGTGGCATTAAAGAAGCAAAATTACTATCTATCTGTTTTGCTGTTGTACTCTAAGGACATTGGGACCTTTCTATCTTACTTTCAGCAGAATTCTTCCATATGTGGTGTATCTTCCATTAGAATGAGAATAAGTTGAAAGCAAAGATTTTGTCTTACTGTGCTTATTATTAGCAAATGTTTTGTAACCAGTAAATCCTTAATAAATGCTTTTTTCGTTTGTTTATTCATTTGTTCCTGTGAGAAAAGCTATGGTTCTACATGCTACTTGTGTGAAGGATCTCTGAGAAGGCAGGTTACAAAAGTTTGGTCTGGTTTTGTGATCAGAAAAAAGATAACAGAATAAACAATTAGCAGCTGTGAATTCAAGAGATCTGACTCACCTTACTTCTACAATGGAATCAATGGTCTTAATATGTGGAGGAACAGAGCAACAACCAACGTGGAAATCACTGACATAAATACACTTCTTTGTTTTAATGGAAGGTTCAGGGAGAAGTCAAGAGACATTTGGGAAATGACAGTTATATTAAAAACAAGGCATCAATAAATCATTTTAAAAAATAATCATTAGAGATAAATAATAATTTTCTCCTAACAACCAAAGAACTAGAAATCAACTCATCTCCCCACATATGTCCCATGATTCTGCTGATCTGCCATTTGCTTAATTTCTACTCCATTTTAATTCTTCTTCACTGTCTTGAATATAAAGCAGGATGTCTCTAGGGAAAATATAACTGGCAGAAAATATCACTTCGGTATGTCAATTATAATCAAGGAAGCACTGTTGGATCACTATGCTATTCTATGTGAGGCATTCGAGGAACTTACAACATACTTGGGAAGAAAATTATACAGATATCAGAATCCTCTTCAAGTGTTCCAGCTTGTCAATATCCATTCTAAAATGAGGCACTCAGAATTAAATAAAATATTCCAGTTGTATACTGACCAAGTCAATAAAAAGTAAAAATACCAACTCCATCATTCTGAATCCTATGTCTTTCAGTGCAGCCTAATTTCACATTAGTTTTTTAAGGCATCATGTAATACAAATGATACCTATTGAGCTTACGGTCTTTTGCATATGTCCTGTTATTACACCACGATTTCCATCCTTGTGAAGTCAATTTCTTTAATTCAAATGTAGAAATTAAAATTTGTCCCTATTAACACTTAAATATTTTTGAATGCATCCCTCATTCTAGACTGTTGTCATCGCTTTGGATCCTGATTCTATTATCTAATTAGATATCACTCTCCTCTTTAGTAATCTGTAAATCTGATAAGCAAGTGATCCATGCTTTCACTGAAATTATGTTGACTAGTACAAGCATCAAGAACAAATCTCTAGATTAATACACTAGAGAACACTCTCTAAATTAGTATTGGCTCATTAATAACTACTCTTTGGGTTTGGATGATTAACAAATTCTAAATTCACCTAATTATCCTGTCATCTAGCTCATGTTTCTATCTTGTCCATTAAAATAGATGAAAGATACTTTGTTAAAACCTCAGGATAAATAGCTATACATATCTATATGTGTGTGAAAACTCTGCTAAAAAAAGAAATAAAGGTAGTAAACTGGCATCAGCTATTTTTTATGAGTCCATGAAAGTTCCTATTGGTCATTTTTTGTTTAAAAATGCTCAGAAGCAATCATTTTAATAGTGGATAATTTTTCCAAGAATTAAAGTCAAGTTTACTATCCAGTTCACAGAATCCAACTCCAATAATATACCACCTCTTTTCTCCAAGAATACTAACAGCAACTTGTTAATTACAATCCCTAATTCTTTCAGAGCTATGGGATGTATTCCTCATCTTGGTAACTCATGTCACCTTTATGGGGAGCAATATTTCTGGTTACCATTTTTATCTATTTTTCTGGGTCTCAAGATCATCACCTATAGTAAAGAAATAATTGCCAACAGAGATGAACATATTATCTGTACTCTTTTACACATTTGTATGATGCTTTGCAGTTTACTCAGTGCTTTCACATAAATTATCTCATTTAATCTTAATAATACCCTTTGAGATAAACAGGGCAAAGATAATTTTTCCCAATTTAAAAAAGGAAGAAAGGGAAGCTCAGATAAACTGTGATTCTTCCAAATTCACAAAACTGGAAATAGTTAATTAAGGATGTGAACCAGTAAATGTATTGGACTGCAAACTCGATTTAAGCCAACAACATGATATGGCAGCCAAAAAAAGCAAATTCAATTTTAGGCTTATTTAAGAGTCTCAGAGTATCCAAAATTAAGGAGGTAATATTCATACACCATCTACAGTACTGTGTGGTCATTTCTTTTAGGAAGGCTAATGATAAACTGGAGGATGTCCAGAGAAAGATAACCAGGATGATAAAGAACTCTGAGATCAAATCATACAAGTATTAGTTGAAAGAACTGGAGACATTCATCCTAGAAAAGATAAGGCTTAAAGAAGGGCATGATAGCAACTTTAAAGCATTTGATGAGCAACCATATGAAGAGGAAGAGGGATTAAATGTGTTCTTAACCATAGATGGTAGAATTAGGGATTATGAATGGAAGTTCAGAGGGAGATTTAAGTCAGATCTGAAGAAAAACTTCCTAACAAGAGTTATGTCAAAGTAGAATTACTGTCTCTAGAGGCAAGCTATCTCCCCTTCACTGGATTTATTCACATGAAGATTAAAAGACTAGGGGGCAGCTGGGTAGCTCAGTGGATTGAGAGTCAGGCCTAGAGAAGGGAGGTCCTAGGTTCAAATCTGGCCTCAGACACTTCCCAGCTGTGTGACCCTGGGCAAGTCACTTGACCTCCATTGTCCACCCTTATCATACTTCCACCTAGGAGACAATACACATAAGTTAAGGGTTTAAAAAAAAAGATTAGAAGACTACAGTTAAGTATGCAGCAAGGAGGAATCTTGTTCAAGGATAGATAGCCTGAATAGATAGCCTCAGTTGCAGAACTTAAAGGAGAGATCATCTGGGATTGATGGTAGTCAGGGAAAGTTTTGTAGAAGTGGGAGTTCATCCAGGTCCTGAAAAATGGTTAGGATTTGGAGGGGCAAAATTAAAAAAAAGGAAAAAAAAAAAAGGAAATGCTGGGGCACAGAGACAGAAAAAGGAACCTATGGGAGCTAGCTGCTGCCCCACAGTGAACTCAGGGATAAGTGCTTAATCCAAGGTGGGAGATGATTTGAGATAAAGGAAAAGGAAGATATACAAAACTAAGGTGCCTGTGTCTATATCAAATTTATAAAAGTGTCAGAACTCAGTAGGTGCTCAGTCCTAAGAGCCCCAAATATTCAAAGTCTTGAAACTTCCTCACTCTGGCTTTGTAGCTTGAATTTTTAATACCTTTCGTGAATTGGGGAGCAAATTTTATGATTCTATTTTGAGCTTAGCAGAATTGTCACAAAGGCAGTTTTGGAATCATAGTCCTCTAAGAGTTAGATTGGGCAAGGTTTCTATAGTCTACACAGGAAGTCTAGGATCAATTGGTAAAAGTATAATACGCATTAATATATGACATAGTTGATCAATAACTGTACCTGGAATCAGGCCAACTTGGTTTTGAATCATATCTTAGCCTACTTGTGTGACCCTAGGCAATTAATCCCTCTGAGCCTTATTTTCCTCACCCATAAAATAGTAGCACCTACCTCAGAGGGTTGTTGTAAAGATATCACAGGAACTTTCCTCTAAAGTCTTCCTCTGGTATTTTATTATGGGGCAGTGGTGACCCTTGTAACTTGAAGATTATACCAGCAGAGCTAAAGCTGACAGTTCTACCAAACTAGAAAGATTATAAATGTAGGCAAATGATAGATTAGCTTAGTGAAGTACTTATAGATCTGAGTAGTATTTTAAATCAGAAGACTTTGATGTAAAAAACTGGCAGCTCTGCTGTTCATAAGAGCTATCTTAGCCTCAGTTTCCTCTTCTGTAAAATAAGAGGAATATGATAAATTAAAGAACTGGCCCTGTAGTCAGAAAGACCTAAGTTTGAGTATCACCTCAAATACATATTGGCTATGTGACCCTGGAAAGTCAACTTAAACACAAAATTCCCCAGGAACTAAAACTATAGATTTCAAAACAGAGGCCAATCCACATTGTTAGATGAAGATAGAATAGAATCACAGGTCTCATCCAAACTATATACATAGAGAAATATATACATATATGTATAAAAACATACAGAAATATATAAAAACACATAAATACAAACATGCCATATTAAAACGTTCATGAGTCAAAGAACTTTAGAATTGGAAGATCTTAGGGATTCTTTAATCCAACCTGTTCATTTTACAGATGAAAAAATTCAGACTTGTTCAAGGTTGAGTAATAAGTAGCAGACCTGGAATTTGAACCCAAGTTCTCTGAATCCAAATTTAGTGCTCTTCCTACCATACTATGTCTCTCTTCAACTCTTTTATTCTATTTCTTCTCCTCTCTGAAGTCACAATGACTTTGTGGCATGATCAAGACTAGATTCCAGATATCTTCGCTCCTATTCCAATGGTCTTAGTCATAGAAGTCCAATGATGTCCCCATTCTGCTTCTTAGCTCTAGTTCAGCAGTATTCAGTGAACACACATTTAGGAAAGACTAGAGTAATTAGGGTCGGGAGGTAGTAAATTTAACCATGACCTCTGGTTTCTTCAGCTAACGTCAGAGCCAAATACACATATCTTCCACTCCTAAGCTCTCTGAGCCTGGGGGATTTATTTTCTTTCCCAAGGCCAAAAGCCCCAGAAATGATGTATGTTCACTAAAACAAGTATCCATATAAGCAGGATGTGCTGACAAGAGAATTCTCTCATGCCCTGGATCTGAGAAGAGCAGTGTAGCTGAAAAACTGATGGCAAAAAGATAGACAACATCTGATCCAAGTTAAAGATCAGAAGTCAAGGAAACTGAAATGCAGAATAAAGAAGATCATTTTATTAGTTTAGACCAGACTTCAAGGTATATTTTTAATGACTGTCCCTTTCCTCTGTATTTATACTGCAAAATGAAATCAGGCTCCAAAGGATACCTTATCCAGTCTGTCAAGTGGCTGGAAGATCACCCAAGGGACATCTATTGTTCCCTGGGTCAAGAATCAGCAGTGTAAAAATACACATTACTCAGGTCAATTAAATACAGACAGCTGCAGAAGAGACTTCTGCTATCCAAGGATACCAGGTTCCTGTTAAGGAATAAGGAAGTGCTATGTTCAGTAGTTAATAAAAGAGAGAAGACAAGGAAGGTGGGTTAGGATTTGGGAAAAATCACAGGAAGGACAAACAGAAAGAAGAGAAAGAGGGAAACTAAGCTGAAGATATAAGATATGTTCAATACGTTTACAGTGAAGATAAAAAACAAGACCAAAAATGAGAATTAGATTCCAACCTCAAAAGCATGGTGTGGGAAATATGCAAAAGGCAGACTTTTTTCTTTCTTCCAGCAAATAGACTGAGGCTTATTAATATATAAGCACTATTGTAAAAGTGAAATTTGGGAAATGCCATCTAAAAGTATATATATATTTACTATGGACACGTGGGGACCTTAAAACTACATTTCCCGTGGTCCAACGGGTTTCCGTTTCCTGTTCTTTGGGCGTGGGGACACCTACGTCACCACGCAGAGGTCAGTTTAAATCTCCTGGGTTAGGAGGAAGTAGCTCTCTTGGCTAGCAGACTCAGGAAGAGAGGGGAGGTAACAATAATGGCTGGGCGGCAGTTTCGAATTCTTACAAGTGCGTGGTCTAATGATTTTACCAGCATGGCCATGGCTTTAATTAAAATACTAATTTATATTATTATATCAGCCTTTATTATTTTTTATCGTAATACTATCCCAACATAGTAAAAAGTAGTCCATTTGGAGGGGCATGTATTTATTCTACTGCTGATGTCATAGTTCATTTCTAGATGCAACTTTGGGAACTGTCTTCAAAGGCATAATAGATCGTTAGAGTTGCAAGTTACTTTGGAGATCCCTCATTTTTGTACCCGAGAAAACTGAAGACCAAAGTGCCCAAGGTCATACTGGCAGGAAGTGTCAGAGCCAAATTCCAACTCTGATCCTTTGGCTCCAAGTTTAACAGTCAAATTACTATGACTCACTGCTCCCTAAATCCTTTAATCTTGCCCAACTGGACTGAAACATACCTGCTTTTTCTTCCCCCCCATTCCTTTTGTTCACATAGGTTTCTAGTCTAGAACTCCTCTCTGCCTATATCCAAACTCTACCTATTATTTTAGGCTCTTACCTTCTTACCTTACTTAATTCTCTTAGTCAATAATGATCTTTTCCCTCAGATCTCACAAAGCATTTTGTTTACACATCTCTAATGCAGTTATCATAACATCTCTTAATCCAGAGTGGGGAATTATACAATATAATTACTTACATTGATATATGTACTATCTCCCTACTGGATTGTGAACTCTGAGAGGGCAGGAGCTGTGATTTGGTTAAACTATGTACATTTGCCTATACTTGGAACAATTCTCTACACATTGTAGATGCTTACTAAATATTTGGAGAATGAGAGAATGGGATGGCAGAAGCCTTAGGTTTTGCAATTCAATCCTAAATTTGGCCCAGCCCAGTCAAAATAGCCTCCTGGAGATTCATGGAGGGGAAACCCTGCCAGTTTCTCCCATGCTCTGGCCTGTATTCTGACCTCAGTGTCTAGCAACTGCTGCTCCATACTAGTGGTGGCTTCAAGTCTCACTCTTTAGACATCTGCCCATATTGAGAGATATACTACTGCATAGGATGGCATCTGTACAATGTTTTCAAATCTATAGGGGTGAATCTGATTTGTGGAAACAACTAAAAGTCACTCAGAACCCACAACTCATAAATGAAGTATGTGATAGGGCTAGTAACAGCATATTTGGGTTAAAAACAAGTGGAAGCACAAAAAGGAGTCTGAAGCCCCCAAAAGGGTGGTACTCATTTAGATATACGAGTTTTGGTCTTTTTTTTAATTTTTAATTTTAATAACAAGTTTCCACATAATTTGGTCTGTATTTTTTAAATGTCATGTGGCTACATAATCAGACCTCATCTAGTCCCTCTGTTAAAAGTCTCATACTGATTAGCCACACCTTGAATGAATGTGTGAATGCAAAGAGACAGACTAAAACCTGGCTCTTTATACTCAGAGCTTTGGTTTTCTCCTACAACTTGGCAATCTGACTTATTCAATCATCCCATTTCTCACAGATTAACCTATAATGTCCAGGTTAGGCAAACGAATTAAACCAGTGGTTCCCAAACTTTTTTGGCCTACCGCCCCCTTTCCAGAAAAAAAATTACTTAGCGCCCCCCTGGAAATTATGAAACTATTTATTGAACTCAGAATAGAATGTAATACAAAAAAAAAAAGTGTGGCCATCACCGCCCCCCTGGATGGCTACAGCACCCAACAAGGGGAAGTGGTGCCCACTTTGGGAATCACTGAATTAGAGAAACATAGAATATTAGAGCTACAAAGGACTTTAGAAATCATCTAGTCCACATTCCCATTCCCAATCTCTCCTACTCCCCATTTTATAGCTAAAGAAAAAGGCCCAAGAAGCTTAAGTGACTTTTCCAAACCCAAATCTATCACTCTTTGCACTGTACCCCATTACCTCCAACACCACATCCCTTTCAGTTTCAGATTTTTATATCTTAGTGACATAAAACTGTAGATTTTTGAACTGGAAGAGAAGCAGAGATCATCTGGTCAAATCCCCTCATAATAGAGGAAACTAAGGCCCAAAGAAGAGAAGGGGTTTGCCCAAGATCACACAGCGGAGGAAGAAAACTGGAATGGAAATCCAGAACATTTGGCCATAAATCCAGAGTGATTTTCTCTACTTACCTATCTCTCTATTTTCCTGACTCTCCACTCTTTGACCTACTACAAGGATCCTTGCTGACTGAACCATATACTTTGCCTTTGGATGGATTCAATTTAGCATTTATTTCTACACTGTTAAAATTAATTCCCAAGACTTTGTGTAAGCACTCTAGACCAGTGATGGGCAAACTACAACCGGTGAGCCAGATATGGCCCCCTGAAATGTTCTATCTGGCTGTGCAACATTATTCCTAATCTGACAAATACAATGAGTAGGCTATGATACAATGAAACTTCTAAAGAGTTGCCTTAGAAACAGACTGACGTACAAGCATTTCCTTTCCTTTGGTCCCCTTTTTAAAAAGTTTGCCCATCCCTGCTCTAGACTATTAGTTACTCAAGGGTTCAGACAATGTCATATTCTTCTTCATTCCCCCTTATAACTCCTAACACAGTACTCTGGGCATGTGAAATACTTTGCTGAATTCATGAATTCATTAGTTTGGTACTATCTCAAATGGGCAAATCACAACCTTTATTTATAGTCTTCTATCCCTTGTGATTCTTATCAATGCCTTCCTGTAAATCTTCCCTTAAGGATCCAGTCAATAGAAGCCTTCATGTTGTTCTTAGGTGTGGCCCAGCAGTACTCAGGTTGCCTATCCATCAGCTCTCTCTCATTCTGGCTCCTTTTCAAATTAGGAATGCCCTTTGTATCTGTTATGGCTTAGTGGATACACACCTATGCTCAAAATGGGGAAGATCTGACACATAGTTCAAGTCCTGTCTTTGACACATACTGACTGTGGCCTGAACAAGACTTTAAGTTTCAGAAAAGGTGACAATTTGAATTGATATAGAGAGATTTTTCTACTAATGAAATCCACATCTTCTCCCCTATCCCTATTGTTGTCGAGTGGTTTTTCAGGCATGTTCCACTCTTAAATGACCCCATGTGAGATTTTGTTGGCAAAGATACTGGAGTGGTTTGCCATTTCCTTTTCCAGTTCATTTTATAGATGAGGAAACTGAGGCAAATGGGATTAAGTGGCTTTCCCAAAGTCACAGAGGTAGTAATATCTGAGACCAGGTTTAAACCCAGAAAGAGAAACTTTCCTGACTCTAGGCCCAGCACTCTATCCACTGAGCCACGTAGCCATCCCACTATCTCTATACCACTTCTTATATACAAGTTGCTACTGGTAATATGCTTAACTTGCTTAAACCCAATTTTTAAAAATTTTTGCCTATTAATTATTTTTTCCATAAGATCATGGTGTTCTTTGAGTAACAAACATATAGCAACATTTGAAGACCATCAGTGTTAAAAGAGTGCTGGACTTTCTTGTGAAGCCACAAATTCAAGTCATTGAGGTTTATGTGGTTTCCAAAAGAACTGGTCCAGGTCTCCTTGAGAAACAGACAATAATGCAAAGTAGCAGCCAAAAAAAATGTGATCTTGGGCTATACTGAAAAGCACATTGTCAGGACAAAGAAAGTAATAAAATGATACCAGTGTGGTTACATGGAATGATAGATTTGGACTCAAAGGATTTGAGTTCTGATCTTTATTCTGGTATTGACAAAAAGGTGATAAAAGGTGATCTACTAAAGGGGGTAAACCATTTGGTAAACCACTCTAGTATCTTTGCCCAGAAAAGCCAATAAACAATATTAAAATAATAAAAGAGATGACATTGGAAGGTGAGTCCCTCAGGTCGAAAGGTGTTCAATATGTTATTGGAGAAGAGCAGAAGACAAATACAAGTAGCTTCTGTATTAATTAAGGAGTTGGGCTAAAGCTGAAAGGAAATCCAGCTTCAGATATGTCTAATGATGAAAATTCAGTGCTACAAAGATCAATATTGCATAGGAATTTGGGATTTAAGATTTATAAACCAAGGTAAGCTGGATGTGATCAAACAGGAGAGATAAAATTTAAACACTGGCATCTTGAATGTCAATGAACTTAAAAGGACAGGAATGGATGGATTTAATTAAGGTGATCACTATACATATGTGTGTGTATATATATATATATATACACACATGTATATATATATACATATATATACACACACACATACATACATATATATGTTACTGGGGGCAAGAATCCCTTAGAAGAAATAGAGTACTTAAAGAAATAAATTCAGAATATTCACTAGAAGATCAAATACTAAAGCTAAGGCTTAAACACTTTGGCCATATCATAAGAAGACAGGATTCAATGGAAAAGATCCTGAAAGATTGAAGTCAAAAGGAAAAGGCAATGGCAGAGGATGAAATGGATGAATAGTGTCATGGAAACAACATGGAAATAAACTTGGACAGACTTCAAGAGACAGCGGAAGTTAGAAAGGGTTAGAAGTTAGAATGATAAGAGTGAGATATGACTAACTGAACCACCACAAGTGGTATTTACATTGTAACCTTGAGCTAGACCTCCATTTTGGGGCCTCAGTTTCCTCACCTGTAAATTGGATGGACTCTATGACCTCTAAGTTCCCTTCCAGCTCTGAATCTATAATACTCCTATTATATTCTGCTCTGACCAGACCACTTCTGGACAAGCTAGGGAATTTCCAGAGAACTACCCTTGCTGAGGAAGGAAGGAACTGAAGAGATTTCAGCCTAGAAAAGAGAAGATGTAGGTGTGGACATAATAGCACTTCAAAGGCTATCATGCAGAAGAGGAGTTGCTTTGTTCAGTTCTAAAGAACAAAAGGACAAAAGGGAATTACTAAGATACTTAATATAAAGAAAAACTTCTTAATAATTAATACTGTACCCAAGTGAAATGGGGTGCCTCTGAAAATCCTGTGCTCCCCCTTGTGAGAGGTCTTCAGGTTAAAGTTGATAATCACTCATTGAACTTATCACAGAGGGGATTCTTGTTGAGGTACAATTAGACCAAGACGTTCTCTGAAATCCCTTCTAACACTAAAATGTATGATTCTCTTTCTGCTAACTACTCCTCTCTCCATTATGAATCTTAAGCATCTATTCAAGACATGCATCTTGAAGGACTAACTCAAACAGTTGTCAGTCAGGCTGCATGTCATGAACTGTCCGCCCAAGCTATCTATCTAATAAGTGCTTAATGAATGATAACAATTAGCATAATTAATACTTACCCTTATGCAGCGCTATTTGGTTCCAAAGGACTTTATCCACCTTATTTCACCGAAGCCTCACAATAATCAGGGTCAGTAGTAGTAGCACCATTTTACAAATGGCAAAGTTGACACTGAGGGAAAGTAACTGGCCCAAGATCACACTTTTAATAAAATGCTATAGCTCAGGCTTGAGTCCTGATTCCAAGTTCAATGTTCTTTCAATTACAACACACTAAAATAAATGTTCCCTTTCCCTTAAAAGTTTTTGAATCATATATCACAAAAAATAGAACAGACAGTCCAAATCTGGCCTCAGACACTTACTAGCTGTGTGACCCTGGAAAAATCACGTAAGCTCTATTTGCCTTAATCCACTGGAGACAGAAATGAAAAACCACTCCAGTATCTTTGTCAAGAAAACCCCATGGGCAGTAGCAGAGTGCTATACTTTGCTACTGGTGTGGTCACAAAGAGTTGGGCACAAATGAAGGACTGAACAACAAAGTAGGGGCATACAAAACAGATACAGAGGCCAGAGATTCAGTAAAAGTCACCACCAAGGCTAGACACTCAAACTTAAGTGTCATCTCAATTGTCCCTGCTCACCCATAGTAAGCCTGAACCTTGTTTTTCTGGAACAAGGACATGGAAAAGCAATAAAGCCTGTAAATTGTGTGAGAAAGGTGCAGGTGCCACTGAGGCATTAAGAGAATAGCAAGGTCCCATAATGTGACAGAAAGAAATGGGCAACAGTACATGGTATAGGAAGGGATCATATTCAATGGGGAAAGAGTCTGGGAAAAATTCGAGAGGTTATGGTTCAGCAGGACTCTAGAGCCATCTGCATGAACTGGAAGGGTATGTTCTGGACACCAGACACAGGTTCACTCCACATGTTTTATTTTCTTTTCAAGTAAGATGGATGATTTGCCTAGTCATACCAGAGGAGAAACAGATGCCCAGCCTCAAATTACAGAACAACAAATAGAGCCCATAGCCCACAATGCTGCCCTCCCACAACAGAACTGAAGAGACACCTTTCCCAGGAAAAAGTCTTTTAACCATGTTGCCCAACATCCCCAGCTCTTAAAGAAGTATCTTTTCATTACTCTCCTTTATTCTAGGGACTTTATTCTAGGGATTCTAGAGAGGATACGTGATTTGCACAAATCATACAGGTAGTAAACAGAAGAAATATTATTTGAACCAGTTTCTACAAGCACCACCATTTTCTTTGTGTCCGGTGGTGCTTGACTGACCTGTATAGATCCCAAAGACAAACTGCACTGAGAACACATGGATTTCACTGAGTTGCCTCCAACTGGTCCTAGCTGAGTGAGAGAAGAGATAGAATGAAGTCTCTGGTGGGAGGCAGACTTATTGGGAAGAGAACATGAAGATGATGTAGTGGGAAAAGTACCAGACTGAGCGTTATAAGACCTATAATTAGTCTGAAGTCTGCCAATGCCTGATAGGTGTGTGATATTATTAGACAAATCACTTCCTCTTTCTAGGCCTGTTCCCATTTTTGTAAAATGAGGAAGTTGAACTAGATTATCTCTAAGCTCCCTCTCAGCTCTAACATTTTGTGGTCTAAGGTCCTTTCCAGCTGTAACATTCTATAACCTTCAGAAGCCAGAGCATCTTTCTTAACAAAATTCTCTGGATGCTTTAATAAGGAACAGTCTCAGCACTGAAAATATGTGTTCATTTGTGAAATGGTATTGCAGAGTTCAAATCTTGTATCCGATGCTAATTCCCTGTGTCACTGTGAGAAAGTCATTTAACTTCCCCAAGACTCAGTTTCCTCATCTATAAAATACAGGGGTTGAACTAGATGTCTTCTGAGATCCCTCCAAACTCTACATATCTGATCTTATGATCCAAATCATGTGGTATACATTTTATATACATCTGATTGGCTCAGACAGGTCAGAAGCAAACTGTATTACTGGTTTACTGTGCAAAGAGGATAAGAAAGTTCATTCATCTGTGTCCTATTTCCTTAACTCCTCCCTAATATAACCTTGAAAGGCTCACAAAAAACTGTTTGATGATTAGAATCCAGAATTTCACCAAAGTCATTACTATCAGGTTTGTAATACTGGGAAGGAGAAGAGGAAAGTGGAGGGAAGAAGAGGATGGAGGGGTTTAATTTCCTTTACAAGGTGGATACTGAGGTCTCCTTAGAGAAAAGTAACAGGTTGGGGAGGGGTAGAATGTTACTCACCTGAAATGAGCAAAAACACATTTTTCATTTTAATAATCCATAACTTCCATATTAGAATCAATACTGTGTATTGGTTCCAAGGCAGAAGAGTGGTAAGGGCTAGGGGATTAAGTGACTTGCCCAGAGTCACACAGCTAGGATGTCTGAGGCTAAATTTGAACCCAGGACCTCCTGTCTCTAGACATGGCTCTCAATCCATTGCTGGCCTCCAGTTGCCCTCCAAAATAACAATTTTTAAAAATTTGGAATCTCCACTTTAGAATTTCAGGGCTGAAAGGGATCTTAGAAATCCAGTCCAATGCCCCCAGTTTACATATGATTTTAAATATAATTTACAAAGTTGATGGGTAATTAGTTCCTATCTATCAACTTTGTAAATTTAAACTTTATAGAGTAGAGAGTAACAAAATGATTTTTTTACCCACAAGAACCCTTAGAGGTTTGAAATGCAAGTGTTCTTATGCCTGTTTTACAGATGAAGAAACTGAGGTTCAGTGAAATAATTTGCTCAGGGTCACATAACTAGGTGAAAGCTAGGATCCAAACAAATATCTCCTGGTTCCCAGATCACTGTTGTTTCCTCTATATTCTTTGGCTTGAGAAAAACTAGTTAGGGAATATGTACATTAAGGATCTATGTCCTCATCAATGTGGAAATTTCCTCTACTGATACAGATTCCAACTTATTTATAACTTAGTAAATGAGTCTTAAGAGTTGCTTAAGGCTCAAAGAGGTTACTCATAACACTTACAACAATAATAATATAATGATGAAAATAGCTAGTGCAGTGATGGGTAAACCACACCAGATGTGGTCCCCTGAAATGTTCTATCCACAGTGCGACATTATTCCTAATCTGACAAATACAATGAGTAGGATATAATACAATGAAACTTCGAAAGAGTTGCCTTAGAAACAGACTGACAAAAGGTTGCCCACCACATTTTAAGGCTTTAGGATCACAGATCTAGAACTGGAAGATTTTTAGTGAAACCCTTTCATTTTACAGATGAGGAAACAAAGACCCTACAGAGACCTACCTAGTGTAGTGCAAAAGGATGCATATTAGCCCTGCAAAGCCTAACTGCAGAGTTTCTGACAGCTGAAAAGGGTTTAGAATCCTGAGGTTAGTCAGTTGACCCTGGACACTAGGGTCATAGAGTATGCTGAGGCAGGACTTTAACCCAGCTCATTCCGACTCCATCACACTGCCCCTCAATGGAGCATGCTCAGATTTGCTCAGATTTGCCCAATACCTTCAACCAAATGATAAGATTTCCAGTACTGACATAGTCTATGCGACCATAGGCAAGTCACTTGACTTATCTGGACCTCTGGAAAATGAGGCTGAACTCAATGACTTCTAAAGTTTCTACCAGTCCTGAATCTATAATCCTACTTTTTTCTTCGATAATTTGAGCCAAAGCCTGATTTGTCACAAGCTATTTAGAAACAGCAGTCTTTGGGGCAATCAGGTGGTTCAGTGAATTGAGAGTCAGGCCTACAGCCAAGAGGTATATAAAAATTAAAATGAATATATACTAATAACTTTAAAAATATTATGGTTTTTGTAAGATTTATTAGCAATCACTAGAAAATAAAGCCATGTGCCAGGCTAGCTTAGGCTGTTCAAACAGCCCACCGGTTCCCTGCTACACCATGCCGCCATAGGAAGGAAAGAGAGCGGGAATGCCAGCCCCTCAATTTTAGCCCCCTGTCTACGTCAATGCATAATGACAGGAAGCCAATGGGCTCATGGGAAATGTAGTTCAAAGATCCCAAAATTTCCAGTAACACAGGTACTGAATTAAAATCTGGTCTCAGTCACTGCTGTGTGACCTTGGGCAAGTCATTTAATACCCCTTTGCCTAGCCCTTATCATTCTTCTGCCTTGGAACCAATACACAGTACTGATTCTAAGAAAGAAGGGAAGGATTTACAAAAAAAAAGAAACAGCAGTCTTATCAATAATACAAACCCAAATTAAAGAATGGAATCTTTTGTTTTTTCTTACTGACCCTGAGTGCTCTCAATCTCAGTTTTGCCATCTGTTTGAAACATGATTTCTCATTGCCCACCTTCTCACCTGACACAGTCAAGACCTGCCTTCCTATGAGTTAGAAACCTCACCTGCAGCATTCACCTCCTCAGGCAGGAGCAGGATGGCCCAGCTGACCACTGCCTCCCTCCAGGATCCCCTCCCCAACCTTAATTTTATTAGTATCACACCTTCTCATCTGTTGCCACAAAGCCTGACTGAGAAACAATTAATAAGAGTTAATATTCACAGCAGGCTTTAAAGTTTGCACAGAGCTAAACATACATTATCTCATTTGAGTCTCATGGTAAAACAATGACGTAGTTGCTATGGGAATTATTTCTCTCATTTTACAGATCATGAAACTGAGGCTTAGAGAGTTTAAGTAATTTAATAAGTTATGCAGTTACTGAGTGACTAAGGCAGGACATGAACTCAGGTCTTACTTGATTCTGAGTACAACATTCGATTCTCTCCAGTCACTTTAGACAGAGACTACAATGCTAGGAGGCCTATCAGTTACCTTCTATTTCCTTATTTGCAAAATAAGAGTATTGGGCCTAGATGGCTCAGGGCAGTTGGCAGCACAGTGAGCACAGTGCCAGGCCTGGAGTTCAGGAAGACCTGAATTCAAATCCAGTCTTAGACATTTACTAGCTGTAAAACCCCAGGCAAGTCACTTAACATCTGTTGCTTCAGTTTCCTCAACTGTAAAAAGAGGATGATAATAATAGCATCTACTTCTCTAGGTTATAAAATAAAATACCTTGTGTAAAGCTCTTAACACAGTGCCTAGCATATAGCAGTTACAAAAATGATACCTATTTTAACCACTATAGGTATTGCAGAAAATGTATCAGCGGAGAAAGCACTACATTTGGCATCAAGAGTTAAAATGCCAGGTGTGCCACCAGCTAACTAGGCAGCCCACTCCACAAGTGGATGACTAACATTGTTGCTCATTGAGGGAAGAGAATGATCCTTAAGGGGAGGGCCTTTCACTATGCTTGACAAAAAATAGTGCAGGCAGGAAAAAAGTGGACCACACGGGAGAGTAAAGCTTCAAAAATATTCTTTGTATTCATGATGCCTTTTATCTTACCTTGTCCCACCTCTCTTGTGTGCACTCTCTCCCTTCACTCCCTCCCTCCTGTCCCCCTTTTCTCTCTCTTCCTCTCCCTCTCCTTTTCTCCCTTTTTTTTTTTTTTTTTTTACGTTTTTAATCATGTATCTTTGTGAGTTTTCTCCCACCTTTTTCTCTGTGTCTCTCCCTCCTCATAAGTTTCATGGAAGTAATGGTGAGTTTTAAAGGAAACAACCCTTAAAGTCTAACTTGACAGCTGAGTAACTCTTCTATGGAGCTTTCTTTGACATTGCCCTCTTCCCACTCCAATTTCATAAAGCAGTGGGATCCTAGAAAGAATGCTGGACTTTATATCAGAAGGGACATGACTGATTCCTGCCTCCGATATCTACTGCCTGTGTGACCACGGGCAAGTGTGACTCTCTGAGTCTGTTTCCTTCATTTCCAAATGGGGATAATATCTATATCTTTCTCATAGTGTTGCTGCACAGGTCAAATGAGATAATGTGTGTACACATTAATTTAATTTAATTTAAGCTATTTAAATACAAGCTTTTTTTGTGCTTTTCTCTAATGTACTCAAGTTAAACTATGTTACAACTATGTATCTTTCTCTGCTAAGTATAAAATCCATGAAGGTACTGCTTATTTAAACTTTGTGTCTCCTCCAACACAATAATTCTGCATCATCTAAGTGCTTCATATTTATTTAACAAATGAATAAATGTTCCATATTCCATCCAAGTTGCTATACTCACTTTCCACCACTAAAGTCCTATCTTTCCTTATGGGCCTTGCTCATACTGTTCTCTCACTGCCTGGAATGCTTTGTTTTTCCCTCTGCTCTCATTCTTACTTATTTCAATGCTGCCCTTCCTTCAAAATGCCACCTGTTTCATGAAACCTTCTCTAATCACACCAATAGGAAGTGATCTCTTCCTCCAACATATTCCTAAAGCTCTTGTTGTCTTTATCATTCATATGGCACATGCCAATGCTGTCTGATAGCTTATTTATCTGTGGTCATGCCTTCAGCCCGCCCCACCACCCCAATTAGACCAAGAGTTCTTTGAAGATAATGACTGGGTCTCATTCTTCTGTGTCCTCCCACAGGCCTTTGCAAATAGTAGATACTCAATATTTGTTGAAAAAAGTGTTCTCACTGAAGCAAAAATTAAATGATACTAGAATGACAAAACAGAGAGAAAGAACTCAAAACACTAATCTCTGAGCCTCTTTTCTCATCGGTAAAATGGAGGGGTTGGATTAGGTGATCTCAAAGATACCTTCCAATTCTAAATCGTATGATTCTCCTGTCATTCAGGTAAGGGAATTAAAAATGTAAGCTTGAAGGTGAATCATCACCCTCCTTAACACAGGATTCCAACAGCCCACTAAAAAATGATCAAAGAATAAAAAAAGCCTATCCATTAAAAACTGACCTCTGTGCCCTCTCCCATCCACAAGATCACCACTGCTCCCTGTCACAACTGGATCCCCAAGTATGCATAAAAGAAACAAAACACTGAATGGTTTAGACCAGTGAGATCTAACCCTACATGGAATCAAGTGCTTGACACAAAGTACCTCATTCAATCTGTAACAGATATTTTCGGAAGGAGAAGGATGAACTGGGGGGCTTGTAGATAATTACAAATATTACAGACATATGTGATGTGTTGGTTAGTTTCCCAGAACTGGGTTTTTTCTCTTTTCATTCTTTGTGAGAAGGGATGGCTCTCTGAATAGAAGAAGGAAAGATATGTTCAGAAAGGAGTGATATAAAGATAATGTAAAAAAAAAAAAGATTTAAGATGCGTATTTAATTGAAGTGAATCGAAAGTATCATGATGTGGGATAAAAAGAACTCTAACACTAATCTGCTAAAAATAGTGCTTAGAGCATTGTCCTGGAGTTAGGGGCTCTGGGTTTTCATTCTAGACCTCTTGTTAACTTGCTTTGTGATCCTGAGCCAAGTCCCTTGCCATCTCTGAGAATGAGTTTCTTTCTGCAGTAAAATGAAAGGATCACATGATCTCAAAGATCCTAAGAAAACCTCATGGTTTTCAAAGTACTTGCACATGTGTGAATATGTGCCCTTCACAACAACCCTATGAGGGAGGAATGGCAGTATTTTTTTTGCTCTTGCCTGTATTTCATCAGTTTAAAAATCTCCTGATCAATTAACTCCTTTTATCAACAAAGATCAATATCTGATATAGAACTTATCATCTTAGAAAGTCCAGGGTCACAGTTAGTATGTGTCAAGGATCTTCTTAACCCCAAAGCCAGCCCTCTACCTACCATGCTAGTTTGTTTCTATACCAAACAAAAATAATTGCCCCCTATTTAACAGATGAGAAAATGGAAGTTCAGAGTATGGATGATCTTGAAAAGTAATGGATTTCTCATCATTGGACATATTTGAACAGACCATTCAGTTATTCAGTTGTATCCAACTCTTCATAACACCATTTAGTTTTCTTGGCAGAAATATTGGAGTGGTTTGCCATTTTCTTCTCCACCTCGTTTTTACAGATGCAGAAACTGAACAAATATAGTTAAGAGACTTGCTCAGGTACACACAGCTAATAAGTATCTGAGGCTAGATTTGAACGTAGGAAGAAGAATCTTCCTGACTTCAGGCCAGGTACTCTATCCACTTTGCCAGCTAGTTATCCCCTTGAGCATACAGGATGCCCCTTTTAAAGAAAGCTAAAAGGGATGACTCTCTGAGCATTTCCCGATTCCCAACGCACTTTTCTTTCCGCTATATTATCTATCTCTAGAGAGTCTCAGCCACTCATTGTTCAGCACTTTATTTATGAATTGGCTTGCACTGGCATATATTTTTCCTTATTATTTTCCAAGTGCCAACAGTAGTACCAGTAGTGGGACAACAAAAGCATGGCTCTATGAGAGCTGAGTATTTTTAAATTTGAGAAACCTAAACCCCATCTTGTTATGTCTAATATTTTAATAAACATTCAATCAACATTTTATTATTGTTCCTATTAAAGTTCCTCTTCTGTGCAAAATATAATCAACAGCTTTGGAAGTCTAAAAGACCCTGGTTCAAGTTCTATCTCTGACATGCATAGGTCAAGTCAAGTCACTTAACCTCTATGTTCCCCGGGCAAATATCTAAATGCTATGTTGTACAATAGCTGCTCATCTGCACTAGCAGATTAGAGTTCTCCATGGTTATGAAATCATAGGTCTAGATCAAAAATAATTTTTGTAAAATACAAAAAGGACAAAAATTAAAATATCCTTGATCTTGAGGAGTTTAAAATGTACTATTCAGATTCTATGGGAATTCTCTCCCCTAAAGATGCTATTCAAGATGGCCATCTTTTCACTTTGCTATTCAGACCAGAGACCATGGCTTGGGAGTGTTAACTCTTTCATCTTTAAACTCAATTTGCCTAACTGACAAATGTCCCACATGGTCTACTACTTCAGGAAGGCCTCAACTATGCTTTATTTTCCACTCTTCAGACATCTTCTGACCCAACACGTGTCCTCTCTCCCTCCCTCCTTCCCCTCCTTCTGGAATGATCTGTATTTTATCAGTCTCCTCCACCACAGTCCTACTCAATATAAGGATAACCTTCCAGCCGTCCCTGGCCAACATTCCCTCTGTGTGTTATCTCTTCTTATTAGAATATAAGGACAGAGACTATCTTTGCTTTGGTGTTTATATCCAAAAGGCTCAGCAAAGTGCTTGGCACGTGAAAAGTGTTTAATAAACGCTTTTTCTTTTTCATCCATTCACACATTCATAGCTAAACTTGTAGCCTCCAATTTCTCACAGAATAATCTTCCTAATCTACTGGTGGGACCAAGTCACTGTTCTTCTAGAACCTAGAACTATGTCTTCTTAGCTATGGAACCATATTCTGGCATTCATAGCCCTCTGCAAACTCTACTTTGCTTCATTTATTCCAGCTCTTGCTTTACTTTTTTAATCATTATATCTAGCTCAGGTGCCAACTCCACCCCAAAACCTTCCTAGATTCCCTGATTCCCTATTACCCCTTACTTCAATCATTCTATACCTCCTTGAATTTTCTTAAATGGCTTTGTCTGTATCTCTTCTTTGTGGTGACCACATACTCCTTTGTAAAATCCGTGTTTTGTACATGTCTTATTCACAACATAAACTGCTCAAGGACAGAGACTGCAATTTTTCATTTGAATCTCCAGGGTGTGTAGAGGGTCTCACATGTAGAAAGTGATTAATAAATGTTAATAAATTGCATTCTTTTCAGCTATCCCAATACACCCCTTCTACTTTACATAAGTGGTCTGTCCCCAAACAATCTCCCTTACCTCCCCACCCACTCCCATACTTATCCCTTTCTCTCTCTGTGCCTTTGTTCATGTTATCTCAACCTGAAATGCCCTTCTCCTCTTTTTCTGTGCCAATCCATATATTCCCCATCCATCTAGTCTGAGCTTAACATCTACCTCCTCCTGCAAGCCTTCTATAAATCCCCAGCCCACATTGATCTCCCCCTTTCCTGAACCTTAGTCTATTTCCCATTTTAGCATTTAAACATGTATGTCTTATTCACTGATTATTTCTTTGTACATGAATTCTATCTTGTCAGACCAGAAACTTCTTGAGGATAGGGTTGAAGCTTTTTCTTCTCCTTGATGTCCTTCCCCCTGCCCCAATGAAGTCCCATAGGCACACAGCAGAAGTCATGTGAATGCTTCTTGGATTCACATCCAAGTTGAGCCAGACTCACCAGTCAGATATTCCAGCACAGCAGCCATGTACACTGGAGCACCCACCCCAATCCTGTACTTGGGGTGTCCTTTCTTAATGTATCGCAGCATCCGCCCCACGGGGAAGATGACTCCAGCCTTTGCTGACCGGGAAGTTTTGGTGGACTTCTTCTTCCCACCTCGACTTGACATCTTATTTTTCCTGGATGTGAAACAGCACACTACAAAGGCAAAAGGAAAAAGCAATCAGATCACCTATTCCTTTTCCAAATTCATCTGGAATAGGGCATGCATGCATGGTATAATAATCTCCTCCTTTTTGGCTCTACTAAGGGTAAATAAAAGTCAGTAGATTTGGTTCTTCAGCATTGTCTTGAAAACACTCAAGTCCTCTTTATTCTCTTAGAATGAATTTGCCTTCGCCTCCTTTAAATAATGATTACACTTTCCACATCTGACACTATGACATCCATTTACTTTATTTGCCATTCCATTTAAATATTACTATGAAAATGATGTGACTGCCCTTAAGTGCCTATATACTGTATACTTATAAAAGAAACTGGATTTCTTTGCTAGGTTCTTTATGCTCTACTGAGTCTAGTCTTGGCTTAACTGAGAGAAGTAGTAGCCAGGTCCTCTAAACTGTTAAAGGTGATGCTGAGTAATCAAGATGGCAGGGAGAAAAAACAAAGTGGGAGAAGGATAGTTAGATAGTTAATATTACTGTATTTACGTAAATAGATACAGTGTGATTTAGGGGAGAGCTAAATTTGAGGTCCAAAGTACTGGGTTTAAATCCTGGCTTGAATTACTATTTATGTATCCTTGGGGAATAGGATATAAGCTATAATGAAAACAGGAATGATTTCATTTCTGTCTCTATATCGCCTCTACCTGGCCTAGTTCCTAGAGTAGATTCTTAATAAGTGCTTGTTAAATGAAAGAATGTGATTTAAATTCTCTGAAGCCTATGAAGCAGTCGTAGATAGGATACTAGATTTGAAGTCAGGAAGACCTGGGTTCAAACCCCACTTTTGAAACAGTGGCTGTTTGATTCTAGACAAGTATATAATCTCTGTAAGCCTCGGTTTCCTCATCTATAAAATAAGTGAGTTGGACTAAATGAGACCTTCCAACTCCAAATCTATGATCTCATATTGCCAAAGGGCTCATATTTTGTAAATAATATCAATTTTCTTAAAACACTAGGTATGTTGAACCAGTGTGATGGCACAAGGAAGTGGGTTGGGTGTCGATAAAAGTATTTCATTTTACAGTTCACAAAATTTTTCCTCAAAATAATTCTTTGAAAAAATAGGTACTATAAATACTATTTTTTCATTTGACAAAGGAGAAAACTGAGATGGAAGATTAAGTGACTCATCTATACAATTAGTAAGTAGCAGATCTAGGACTAGAGTCTATGTCTTCCAATTCAAACTCTAGCATTCTTTCCAGAATACTTTGCTACCATAGAATATGAATTCTTAACAGAATCACTGACTGCCTATTGAAAGCTAATCTCTCACTATTCCATTTCTTAATCTATGAAATAAAGCTAACATTATTAAATAAGCCTCAGTCATCAGTCCAGAGGGCCAGCTCCCTATAAAGTTAATTCAGCTCATTGAAGGCCATGAAAATATTAGTGTTTATAAAAACACTCATTACAGTCTCATAAATAGCGCTACCAGGTACACCCTGTTCACTGCAGCAGGCATTTTCCAATGATGCAACAGATTTTATATCTGTCTTACTATTTCATTCTTCCCCCTTGGGGCTCCAATGTCCCTTGAGAAGCCTGGTTCAAATGTCAATAAGCTCAATTCCTAGAAAAACCAGAGCTCCCTGACAAATATGACAAGAGCTAAGGCAGCTCAAGCCTTGGTTAAGAATCAACCCTCAGACTTATGGGAAAGAAAACTAGCCACATTCAGAGGAAGAACTGAGGGAGTAGAAACACAGAAGAAAAACAACTGCTTGAACACATGGGCTGATGGGGATATTATTGGGGATGTAGACACTAAATGATAACTCTAGAACAACTATCAATAATATGAAATTAGGTCTTAAACATGATACATGTAAAACCCAGTGGAATTGTGCGTCAGTTAAAAGGGGTTATGGGAGGGCTTGGGGGAGAGGGAAAGAACATGAAACATGTAATTATGGGGAAAATTTCAAAATAAATGAATGAATGAACAAACAAATAAATAAATGGCTAGACAAACAAATAAATAAGCGAATGAATGAATGAATGAATGAATGAATGAATGAATGAAAGAGAATCGGCCCTCAAGGAAGCTGTCCAAGGGAGAGGGGCTTTCTTCCTTGAAATACATCTACCCAGCCATCCACCACAAGATGGCAAAGAGTCAACTGTCCCCTAAGTACAGGAAAAGCAGAAGCAGGATTTACTGTCAGAAAGTCAGTCCTCACAATTATAAGCCTTGCTTATTTTAATGTCTATTTAGTGTCTATGATGTCTATCAGTATATGTCTCACTTCTTTATAATAATATGAGGTCTAATTGGACTGTCAGGTATCTTCACTAACATCTAACGCAGTACTTTCAATGACAAGTCACAGGATGTAGAGCTCCTAGAAATCTAGTTCAAATCCCTCATTTTAGAAATGAGGAAACCAAAGTTCAGAGAAGTTAGGTACACACAAGTTACAAAGTCAGGGTCACAAAGGAAATATGGTAGAAAACAGGCTGCAACTTGGGCTACCAGCCTTACAGGGCTGCTGTGAAGAACGCTTAATAAAAATGTTTGCTGAATGAATGGGACTTAAAATATTCCCTACTTACAGGTGCCTCTGCCCACTTAAAGCAAGAAATGTGTGGTTCACAAATTGTCTTAAAGATCCTAACTTGGTTTTGAATAACTATTTTGCTATCTTCTGTGCAGTGTTACTTCAAATATTTCTTAGAACCATAAGTCCAATTAGAATTTTTCACTGAGTCTACGAATATCAAAGTCATACACTGCTCTAGTAATTTTTAAAATGGGTAGGTATTTTTGTATTTTAAATAGAAGCATATGGAAAAGTGATAAATATTTCATCAAATGAGTTCAATTCCAGTTTTTATTTGAACATGTGACTTTAGCTCTAAACCCTTCAATGTCCCCTGGGGCATAGCCCACCATAGGCAGTCAGTCATAGGTGCCTTCACTAGAGGAGAGTATGACATCTGCTCAGGGAAGGAACAATAAGACTTCTGTGCTTGACATGGTCTGAAGTACATCTTGTTCCCTAGAATTAAAGTTCTTTGTCCCATTCTGTACTCAGGCATTTACAGGATCTGTTTCCAGCAGCTTGCCCTGAAAAACTGAATAGCCCCAACTTTAACACTTACACCTGGTCTAGGGAGGGGCCAAACTGCCTGTTAAGCCTGATATATAGCAAACTAGAGGTGTGTGGGCCAGAACAAAGGCTAGTCTATATATAAATATATATATATACACACACATAAATAGTTATGTGTATTTCAGACTTTTGGAAAATTGTTTTTATAACTTTTTTTTTTAATTTTAAACCCTTAACTTCTGTGTATTGACTTATAGGTGGGAGATTGGTAAGGGTAGGCAATGGGGGTCAAGTGACTTGCCCAGGGTCACACAGCTGGGAAGTGTCTGAGGCCGGATTTGAACCTAGGACCTCCTGTCTCTAGGCCTGGCTCTCAATCCACTGACCTACCCAGCTGCCCCCTGGAAAATTGTTTTTAATTGTATACAGGTTTTCAATCTCTATGTGAGTAATTTTTGCCATCAGTTCCCAACTAGCTATAGGTATAAGATAAGAGTTAAAGAGTTTCAAAGTTCATGCCCCTATTCAACAAAGGAAGACAGTGAACATTTGTCTTCCAGGATTTTCAAATATGATTGCAATTTTAGGAACTGTACTTCAGATTAAAGCCTTGCAAATGAAATAGCCTTTTTCAGACATGTCCCGATTTGGGGTTTGGAAACTATAGCCCCAATAATTACAGATGAATAAGGACATTAAAGAATTTTGGTTTTGTATTCCACATATCTGAGTTTCAGAGAAACAGATCACCCCTCCCCAGAAGATGGATGTATAAGTTAAGGAAGTTGGGTTATGGTAACTTTTTCTTCTAGTGGAACACCCCCTCGTCATGAATTAGATTCAATGCTACCTCCTCTCTCTCTTGCATGTAGAGCTGTCATCTTTCTGATTTGCTTGCTCTCTCTTCACCCTAACTTCCTTCCCTGAAGTTGGGCCTCTAGGACATCAAACCAGCAATCAATCTAGGAAGGAAAGCTTTTCTGACTTTTAATCAGCCGAGGTTCTTAACCTGGGGTACATTAATTTTTTAAATTTTGATAATTTTATTCCACTATGTAATTGATTTCCTTTGTGATCCTATGTATCTTAATTTATGCATTTAAAAACATCCTGCCAAAGAGACCCAAGTTTAATATAGAACAACTGGCTGATATAGCAACCTTGTAACTCTTTTCAATTTTGCATAGTGTTAAAAAAAAACAACAACAGCATTTGGGATTACTTTTTATGCTTAGTCTCCTCTACATTTATTTCATTCAATGATTTTTATTTTTATTTTTTTTTAAACCCTTGTACTTCGGTGTATTGTCTCATAGGTGGAAGATTGGTAAGGGTGGGCAATGGGGGTCAAGTGACTTGCCCAGGGTCACACAGCTGGGAAGTGGCTGAGGCCGGGTTTGAACCTAGGCCCTCCTGTCTCTAGGCCTGACTCTCACTCCACTGAGCTACCCAGCTACCCCCCATTCAATGATTTTTAAACCAAACTGGTGGTACAGCTGGAGAAGTTACTTGTCTGACCAGCATGCCATGCTCCTGTCTATGTTAGCAACATAGAATCTTGCAAGGACCCTTCCTTACTTAACAGTCACATTTCATAGCAAACCTAAAGTATGTTCTTTCTAGATTAGAATGTTAGATAATCATCCTTTAAACTGAGACACAAACAAAGGCAGTGTTTTCACCTTTCTGTATTTTTAATGCCTTTCTTTATGCATGTTTTCTTTTTTTTACCTTCAAGGCTAACTTATTGTGTGACCTTGTATAGATCCCCCTTCCCCTCTCTTAACTGCTACATACCCTTCTGTAAAAATCACAAGGCTAGTTGGTCTCTAGCTTGTCTTCCAGCTCTAACATTCTTTGCATTTAAAATACCAGGTAGTGCCTTCTCTACCAAAAATTACCTTGTATTTATATGGCATGGATTTTTGTATATACTTATGTACATACATATACTTTCCCTCTAAGAGACTATTAAGTCCCTTGAGGAGAAGAATTGTTCTGTTTTTGTCTGCAACAGCAGTGCCTAGCAAAGTTCCTGGCACATAGTAGATATTTTAAAAAGAATTAGTCATTATGGAAAAGTAACCAAAATATATATCCTAGCTATATAGTCTTTCTCATCTCATCTCATCGCTATAGTCTTTCAGAGTAATCTAAACACAAATTGATAGTGCCCTTGATGAAAGTATTAAACAAACACAGACTTCCCCAGATAACTCTGAAGAGGCATGAATAAGTGGACTCCAACTACAAATACTCAGAGGGTTGACCCACATTAAACAGTTAAGGGACTTCAACATTGTGTCAATCAGAAGCAGTATTAACTTTTGGAGAGGTTCTCTCTTCTTCTCTTTGGACTTAACCACAAAGGTAAGTCTGGCCTACTCTACTCATAAGTCCTGAGTCAACTCAATGAGATAGAAGAGTTTCAAAATTTACTCTTAATTCATCTAATGCTCCTGCTTTGGTGACAGGAGAGACAAGGAAACTGAAGGTATATAAGTACACAATCAGTACTCACAAATCTAGCATGTCTTTGGTGCACTGAAGATACATAGGAGAACCAAAGTTAGCACAGAGTAATGGCAATAATAACAATTATTACTATTGATCTTGATTTAAAAGATTACAAAGCACTTTATATGTATGATTTCATGTGACCCTGTAAGTTAGGCACTCATTTTATATAAGAGGAAACTAAGGCAGTGAAAAGTAAGAAGATGACAGAGCTCATGAGTCAGATAAGGAAAATAAGCTATGTTCTGCCACTCCCACCAGACTGTTGAGATCAGATTAGATGATTTATGTCAGTGATTCCCAAAGTGGGTGCCACCGCCCCCTGGTGGGTGCTGTAGCGATCCAGGGAGGCGGTGATGGCCATGGGTGCATTTGGGGGTGGTGAATAACTGTAAGGGGTGGTGATAGTATGTGACAGGGGATGCTAAGAAATATTTTTTCTGGAAAGGGGGTGGTAGGCCAAAAAAGTTTGGGAACCATTGATTTATGTAAACTAAATAAAAATCACACCATCATCAGAAGAGAAGAAAAAGTCCAGAAACCAGTGTAACTAACATGGCTTTCAAGGTTATTCAGAACTTGGCCCTAGACCACCTATCCAACCATTCTCCAACCCTACGTCTCACTTCTCCACGTCAGTCTCAGTCCTACTCTGTTATGTCATCCTTCTAAGTTCTTCCTTTTCCTCCATAGCCTCTCTGAATCCTACCCATCCTTGGAGTCCAATTCCAACCTTTCCTACTCTAAGAAGGCTTCCCTGACTACTCTATATCCAAGTTGAGTTCCCAGAACTCAACTCAATTAACTTGGTACAGAAATCATACCAGTCACTCCAGCAGTAGATTCTACAGTTTTATATCTCTCATTTTTCTCATGTTAACCTTCCCCCCACTGAAACAGCTACCTCCCTAACTTGGACTCTCATTGACTCCCATCTGGACTACTGTGCTGGTCTAACTGTTCTTCATGCCTCTAGTAACTACCCCTTCAATCCATCCTCCAGAGAGATGAGTGGTTTTTTATAAAGCACGGTGACCTCTACTCAGTAAATAAACTCCAATAGGGAGCCATTGGAATTGCCTGTTGTTTCTAGAATCAAAGGTAAACTCTTTAGTTTGGCATTTGAAGCCCTTCACAACCTAACTCCTTCCTATCTTTGTAGTCTTATATTACTCTCCTTCATGCACTCAAGGTCCAGCCAAACTATCCTTCTTACTGCTCTTCATGTGATATCCCATCTCCAGTTTCCATGCCCTGGCTGTCCCCGCCTATGCCCAGAATTCAAACTTTATCCCTTGTACTTCTTAAAGACTCTAGTTTCTTTCAAAGTTCAGTTCAAGCACCCTTTCCTAAATTAAACTCTTCCTAGTTCCCCCAGCTGTGAATTTCTCTCTGGTCTCATATTGCCCTTTATTTTATATATGTCTCACATATTTATATATGTATTTATTATCCCCCTCAAATAGAATGTAAGTTCAAAGGCTGAGACTCTTCCATTTTTGTCTTTATACCCTCCCTAAAACAGTGCCAACCCTATTTCTTAATAAGTACTCATTGACTTGTGTTTCCAACAAAAACATGAGACCTTAGAGGGGAAAAGTCTTCTTTTGTGTCCCCTGCATCACTGATTTGAAACTGGACACACAGTAGGTGCTCAAAAAATGCCTTTTATTTCAATACTTCAGAATATCCATGACTTCATGAGCATGGGCACTCCCTCCACTGCTACTGACCCCTTGACTTTGAGCTAGAAGGGAACTTAAAATATAATTGAATCTAACCTCTTGATTTTACAATGAAGAAACTGAGGCCCAGTTATGTGAAATGACTTTCCCAAAGAACCAAGCTTCTGACAACAAATCCAGTGCTCTTTCCACTGTCCTATAATACCTTGGTAGATAAACTAGGCTTCATCAGTTTTTTAGTAGGCTCTCTGCAAAACAATTCACCACCTTTTGTAGCCAGCCCTGGTGAAGATGAATAGATAAGAGTTCTAGATTTAGAGTCAGGAAGACTCGAGATTGAATCCTACCTCACACATTTACTAGATTTAACCCCAGCCTCAGTTTCATCATTTTCAAAATAGGGCTAATAATGGCACCTACTTCACAGGATTTTTGTGATGATGAAATGGGATAATAAAGCTTTCTATAAACCTTCAGGGGTAGAATGAAGTCCAGAGTTACTTGCCAGTGCATTACCCTAAGCACGTTGTTTAAAAAATTTCTCTTCTTTCAGATACATAGAATACTTACAGAGCTTCCTGCCCTTGAGCCTCTGAAGGACACAGCCTATTTGGAGAAGAGGCTCTTCTGCATGCCTATAATGTTCAGCCTCTAAGAACTTTTGGCTCCTTCCAAAGCTCAACTCAAAGGTCCCCTCTTTCAAGAAGCCTGTCCTGAGTATCTCACACATGAGTGCATTTATCACTCTGTTTGTATTTTGTAAATATCTTATATTTACTTATCTGTGAAGTGACACATCCTCCTAGTACAGTGATGGGCAAACTTTTTAAAGAAGGGGCCAAAGGAAAGGAAATGCTCATCTGTCAGTCTGTTTCTAAGGCAACTCTTTCGAGGTTTCATTGTATTGTATCCTACTCATTGTATTCGTCAGATTAGGAATAATGTTGCTTGGCCAGAACTTCAGGGGGCCTTATCTGGCCTGGGATGTAGTTTGCCCATAACTGCCCTAGTAGATCAATAGTTCCTGGGTATAGGGGCTGACCCTCTTTTTTATTTGTTTCCCCTTGACTGAGCACATAGTAGGACTTTAATAAATGCATTCAGTCTGATTGATAAATCACAAAATTTAAAACTGTAAGGGCTCTTAAACATTATCTTCTAGTCCTACCCTATCATGTTATAGATTATGAAAGTGAAGCTTAGAGAAGTTAATTAATTTGCCCAGAGGTATTAAGTATCAGAACTGGAATTTGCACTGCCTACCTCACAGGGCTACTGCAAAGACAGTGCTTTATTATCAGTCACTTAATTACCTATATAAATGGAACAAGAAAATAATAATAGCTAACATTTATATAGTAATTACTATATGCCAAGCACTTTTTAATTATTATCATCTATGCCTCTCTCTTCCATCTGACTTCCTTTCCTAGTTTTGGGAATACATAACCATCCCAAACAATGCTATGTGAGTGACTTGTTCAGGACACCATTAGGAGAAAGGCCCATTCTGCTCACACTAGGGGCCATTAATATAGCAATTCCAATTCCAAGGTACATTGCGACTTTCCTCCAGGGAGTTTAAAGTGTCTCAATTACATACCCTTCTCAGATATTCATAAGAGAGGTGAGTAGGCCAAAGATTATTTTTTTCTCATCTGTTAAAATTCATGAAGCTGAAGGACCACAGAAGCTAAGAAACTTATCTATGGTCAAACAGTCAATAACTCAGCCAGAATGGGACCCAGATATCTTGATTCCCCAGCAATGTGGAAAACTAAAAGTCCTAACGTTATCTCCAAATAAGCATCTTTGCACATCTTTTCAAAGTTTCTCTCTGCAGAAAGCCATATAAATGGTTTTTTTTCAGGCTTGCTAATTTAACTCCTTTATAGAACAGACCTAAGAACCAAGTAGCAAGAAGCAAATAATCAAGCCAATTACAAAATGGGTTAAAGATATATTATAAAGTATTTTATTAGCTAAAAGATTAATGCTTGTACATTTAACACAAATAAAAGTATTGATTAGGGTCTGATTGGTGACAGCTATTTAAAAGTAATTACATCCCACTATAAGGATGACAGATTCTGTAAGATTAGTGCTCAGATCAAAGCCATGTTGTCACAGGATAATGATCTCATGGAGCTGGATAAATGCCCACTTTCTACACAAGCATTTGTCACCCTCCCATCAACTTCAATCACCAAGGCCAATCTGAGACACTTAATTCTGGAGCATGAGACACTAATCCTGTTACAACATTCCCTTCCATTTATTCCCATCATACAAAATGATTAACCGTGTCACTGTTGTCACTCCCAAGAGGCATAGGATACAGTACAATAATCATCACTCACTGGGCTGGGGTTAAAAAGTATCACTCTGATTGGCTTAAAATAGGGGCCTACTCTAGTTTTCCAGCCAATCAAGAATGTCATTTGTCCCCATTCATGCACACATACTTCTCTGAAAGCATGCTGCACTAGATTAAGTATCCTACAGTCAAGTCTCCACAATCCTTTGGAAGCAAACCATGAAGTGCAACAGGTGAGTCTAACGTGTATATAATCCAAAGACTCAGTTATTTTGTGGTTTTGAATATTGTATGTAACTTTATATGCTATACATTTGTTTTCCTAATTTGTTTATTTGGGATTTAAAACTAACCCACTGTGGATTTATTGAGCATTAGCCAATTGACAAGGAGCCTCAATTTCCCTTGGAAAATCCACTACAGAAAGGATAACATCAATGTAGACCACCATAGCCATGTTTATGTGTTTAAAGGAATTTTCATCAAATAGCCAATAGAGAAATAAAAAACCCTCTAGTCCTCATTTCCATTCTCACTACCAACCACTCCAAATAAGGTTCCCTTTTAGATTCTGAATAGTTTCATGGCTCTAGCCTATGCTTTCTTAAATTCATCCTCCATATAGTCACCAAAGATATTTTCCCATTGAATTACTTCAATCATGACACTTTTCCACTCAGAAGCCTTCAGGGACTCCCCAGTGACTACTGAATAAAGTCTTGAACCTGGCATTTTAGACTTACTCCAAACTACCTTTCTAACTTCATTAAATATGACTCCCCTTCAGTCTATAATCCAGCCAAACAAGACTACTCTTTTGCCCATCTTATTTCTGCCTTCCCCCATCTTTACATCATTCCTAATGCCTAGAATGGATTCCTTTCTCTCAACTCCATCTTTTAAAGTCCCCATCTTCCTTCAAGTCCCAAGCTGACTTCAGATGTCACCTCCTCCATGATTCCCTCTCAAGGTAGAAGTGATCCTTCTCTCCTTAAATCTCTTACAGCACTCTGACTGGGTCTCTCCTTTGTATTCATGTTATTCTCTCTGGGGCCATAGTCATGCACTATCTTCATCCCATTCCTCTTAGATTGTATGGTATGTATCACTAGACCCAAGCACAAGGCCTTGCACATGCTGGGTGTTGGTTGCATTTTATTAAGGCACATTCTTCATTCACAAAGTGATTTCCTCACCCCATCCACAGTCCACAAGCTCCTTCCATTTAGGAAGGGTGTATTCCAATACAGAATGGAAAATATCCACTCTAATAGAAATCCATCAAATAAAAGCTCCCAGGGACAGTGAAGTGGTTCTATGAAAATCATTCCAAATAGTACAATTCCAAGGTTCTTGCTTGCTAAAAGACTATTATGAGCCTTTCGCACAGAACAGTGGTGCTTCCTTCTATCAGCCAAGAGAGGAGTAAACTTGTTAATTTATATAGAGAAAATAATGGCTTGAGGGAACAAGTTGGAAGACACTTCCATGAAGGTCATGAAATACAACCCTCTCATTTTACAGATGAGAAAACTGAGGCACGGAGAGTTAAATTTGTCCAAAATCATACAAATCCTGAGTAGTAAAGACGGGTTTTGAACCTCTGTCCTCTAAATTCAAATCTATTGCTAACTCACAGTACCACAGCCTCAGTGAAACCAGGATGATAGCAGAAACACAAGTAGAACACTTAAGTGGGCAAAATATTTGGTCACCAAAGCTCCTTTTCTTTTAGGGTTTCAGAGAGGCCATCTGAACTAAACAATAAATGGTTATCCTATAATCTCCCCGGCTGTTTGCTCTGACCACCAGCCCCAGATAAGTAAAACAAAAGACTAATAATCTCCTGAGGCAGCTGCAACAATGCTAAAAGTGGTTAGGGGAACTTATTTGGGGGTTTTCCTTTTGGCTTTTGTAAGTAAAGCAACTTCTACTTTATTGGTGGCAGTGGTGGAGGTAAAAAAAATGACTTGTGAAGCCAAGTTCTTTTGTAGTCTATGTTGGAAGAATATTTTAAAACTATCCCCTATTTGGGGCCTCTTTAGACATGACTAAGTAAACGGGTATACCATGAACTGATCCTCATCAATTTTCTGTTAAAATAGCTGCCAGACAATACAATTATCCAGGACAATTTTGAGGGATTTATGACAAAGAATGCTATCCATCTCCTGAGAAAGAACTGTTGGAGTCAGAATGCAGATGAAATCATACAATTTTTCACTTGTTTAATTGGGTTTATATTTTGGGATTTGGGTTTTATGATTATTCACAAAAATGAACAATATGGAAATATGTTTTGCATGATAGTATATGTATAACCATATCAAATCACCTGCTAGCACCAGGATGGGCAAAGGAAGGAAGGGACAAAAATTAAGTTCAATCATATAACTTGGGAAAAATTGTGTGGAAATTTATTACATGTAATTGGTAAAAAATAAAAATATATATTAAAAAAAGAATTAGCCCTGAAAAAATAAAATAGCTGCCAGGAAGTTCAAATGTGCCTACCTGCTGAAACATAATTTGTACATTATTTAAAGTTACATAGATGAGAAGGAACCTTAGAAACCATCTAGTCTAATTCATAACCTGTACAAAAAATTCTTTCTATCACATCACCACAAATGGTCATCCAATCTTTGCCTGTAGACCTTTTAGGGAAGAGGAAATTCAATAAATAAACAGGAATCCATTTTTGGCAACTCTAATTGTTAGGAAGTTTTTCCTTTCGTGGAGCCAAAATCTGCTTCTCTATAATTTCTACCAATTAATCCTAGTTCTGCTGTTTAGGACTACCTTAAACATGATAGTCCTCTAAATACTGATGACAACTATCATATCTACCCTAAAGTTTTCTCTTCTCCACACTACATATCCCTATTCCCTTCAACTAATCCTCATTCTCAATGATCTTAGGGTCCTCCAACATCCAGGTTACCATTCCTTCAGACCTTCTCAAAATCTCTCCTAAAACTGACCACCCAGAACCAAACAGGATGCTCCATAATGGGCTAAACAGGAAGAACATAGTGGCACTCTCATAATTTCTAGAATTCTTTTTTAATGCAACCTAAGATTTCATTTTTGTTTGCTGGCAAATGTATTACTTCTGATGCACAATGAGCTTACCATCCACTAAAAACCCTCAGATATTTTTTTTAAAGAATGACTGCTATCTTTCCATACTTACTAATAATAATAACTCATATTTAAAGCAGATGGATGGTCCAGCAGGTACCACTGGGCATGGAGTCAGACCTTCATTCAAATATTGCCTCAGACACTGTGTTAACCATGGGCTAGTGATAACCTATCTCAGTCTCCTCCCATAAAGCTCAACTGTAAAATAAGAGGAGGTTCAACTCCAAGGTCCCTTCAGGTCTACATCTATTACGCTATTCAACAGTGCTTTAAAGTTTTATAAAACATTTTCCTTTCAATAACCCTGTGACAAACATAAATTTTGCCTATGTCACAAAGATGTTGCAAAGAATGAGGCAATATAAATAAATGAACTATGAAAACTACAGAGTGGAAACCTTCATACACATGTGAGAGGTTATTATGGTCACTTCAATTTTTATTTAAAAAATCATCTTTTTTTCATTACATCATTTATCCAGGGCAAGGCTAAAAGTCAAACTATAGTCCTTTTGTGCCATTGACTTACTATGTGATCTTGGACATGCACAGCATGCCTGGCAAATAGTAGATGCTTAAAAAAAAATGCTTGTTAGTTAATTGTTAAATCCTTTATCCCCCTTCCCTCAACTGATAACTTCAAGAAAACACATCACCCTTGTTACTCTTCTCTGGATACTACCGCTTGTCAACACTCTTCCTAAAATGTAACACTTAGAACTAAAAACAATAAATTTCTTTCTGTCTGGCACACAGTAGGAACTTAAGAATCCTAGCTAAATGAGAAGAACTATATATCTAAGATGGAATTCATTTGAGAGTACCATAGGATCATATATTTTGAGCTGGAAGGGTCCTCATAGATTATCCTCCCATTTTATAAAGGGAAAAAAACTAATGACTCTGACCTCAAATCTAGCACTTTTCCCACCATACTGGTGCATGTTCTAAGCACTGTGACTCTCTTAAGATGAAATTAGCTTTTCTGGCTGTCATGTATATTGACTGGCACTGGGCTTGGAATTTATTAAAATCCTCAGTTTAGTGGTTTCAAATCTGGCCTCAGACATTTCCTAACTGTGTGACCCTGGGCAAATCACTTAACCCCAGTGACCTATTTAAAACAATAACAGCCCTCAGTGTGTATTTGTTTTGGGGAACTGGACAATTTCTGAGGTCTGAAAATAAGAAGACTCAGTGCCCAACCTCATCCTGGTATAATCTCATGCTTCATCTACCCTTCATCTCCAACACTACATTGGTCAGTTTTTAATACTAGCACTAATTGTATCACCTCAGTGGTGAAATGGACAGTGTTGCACTTGGAATCAGGAAGACCTCATTTCAAAACGTTGCCTTGAAATCTCACTACATGGTCTGAGGCAAAGCAATTAACTTCTTGGCTTATTTCTTCATCTGTAAAATGGGTATAATAATAGCACCTACCTTATATGGTTGTTGTGAAGATTAAATGAGAGAATATTAGTAAATAATATTTTTAGTATTATTAGTATATATTATTAGTAAATAATAATTAGTAAATAAAAATGCAAAAGTCCTTTGCAAACCTTAGAGTATTATATAAATGTTAAATACTATTACTATTATTAAATTGGTTAAGAATGCAAACCCAGATTTTTGGAGGTTATGGAAGTATGTGACTAATTGCAAAGCAGAGAGAAAGAACTTAAAATTTTTTAAACTTTAAACCTTAAAAAACTTTAAAATCCTTAGGGTTTTTTAAAGTAATGTTGTTTTTCTAAAGAGGAATTATAACTTTCCTGAGAAATTTAGAAGATACAACAAACTAAAATTGGTTTACCTGCATACAGAATAGTACCTACTATGGGAAATCAGAGGTGCTTGTTTCTGGTTTAATTATACTGCAGATAGTAAATTAATGTTTGCTTCCATAATCAAATAGGTAAAGGTGGGCCCCAGCTGGCAAAATTTGTGCTCCAACGCTGTGAATGAGTACTCCACAAAAGCAAACAGTCTTTAAAGAAAGCCTAATCTTAAAAGGGAAGGAAGCACCTTGAACTGTAAAACCTCAAACTATGAGGGTGAGGGAGGGAAACTAGCAAAACCCTATAATTTTCTATTCTTATAGGAGGTTTATGGCATCATTAAAATCTTACAAATTTTTCAAAATAAGTGCAAGTGTTGGACTTAAATCTTACTTGCTCTTCATTATCTACTTGGTCTCTTTTGAAATAAAACATTTTCTTAACATATATAGATTAGGAATAAAGTTGTAATCTTGAGTTTTCTTTATGTAATGGTGGAGTAATGGGATGTTAAGGAAAAGGGAATAAACTCAGAACAATGGTGGTCAGGTGAGATAACAGGCAACATCCCTTCCAATTTCCCCCCCCCCCAAGTAAATAGGCAAGCCTGCAATTCCAAGCCTACAAAGGATCACATAAATAGGAACTGGAAGGGCTTAGAGATCATCTATTCTAGCCCCCCTCATTTTATAGATGAGGAAACCAAGTCCCAAAGGGCAGGGATTTATGCCTAAAATCACACAGGGCAGTGTGAGTCAGGTATCAAACTCAGTTCTTTAGACTCCAAATCCATCACTTCAAGCTGCTACAGAAGGAAGACATATGCCCTTCTGGGAATTACCTTTGAGAAAAAAAATTAAAACTGTAAACAGAAGAAATACACAGAAACTAAAGAACATGGAGTGCTAGTCGTCCCCAAACCCCCACCCTACTGTAACCCCATCATTCCCTAATAAAAGGAGGCTTGTCCAGACATCATCTCCGGGTACCAACTGGGTCAAGTCAGTTCAATCTTCAGCCCCCAATTAAAGAGGACCCCTTGCCAGGACAGCTCCTCAGACTTCTTCCCCCAAGGTGGCCTCAGGGGAAATAATGATAGGATCATAATGGCCATGGCAAAAATCCCCATAAATGCACATCTGTCTACCTACCAGGGCCTGCTTCTCTGCCCTCATTCTCCCTGCTTGTATTGTTCTGGGGACCTAGGTGCTCCTCTCCTTCCCAAACACCCCCTTCTCTCTCCCACCTTCTCTCGAACCTCCGGGCCACCACGTTGCTGCTGCATCTTCCAAGTGCAACTTTAGGTACCTTTAACACAAGACTCCCAAACGTAGCCCTTGGTCCAGGCCTGGCCAAGGCTCTGGGAGGGGGTGGAGGGGGATGGGAGGAGTCCTTTTCTTCACCTCTTTCCAGGTTCTGCACCTCCCTTCAAGGAGCTACTGGCATGAGGCTTGCCATCGTCGGCCCCCCACCCCCACCCCGGCCTGCCATTCCATCCAATGGTCCGGGCTCCCCAGAAGGGCGGGAACAGCCCTAGGAGGCTCCGCCGGCTATGGGCCCCGGGAAGGAGTGGGTGAGAGTGAGAGTAGGAGGGCAGCAGCGCGGCAGCAGCAGCGTCAGGGATAGGATGCTTGCTTTTTTTTTCTTCCAAAGGAAGTTGGTTTCCGGGTTTATTTTTAAAAATTAAGAAGCTGTCGGCCTCGCAAGCTGGCTTACAAGAAAGGAGAGAAGAAAGCAATGCGATCTCTTTAAAGGAATAAAAGGAAGAGGAGAAATTGAGGAAGAAACAACGAAATCTTCCTTCCTTCCTTCTTTCCTTTCTCTCTCGCTCTCCAGGCAGCTGGAGCAGGTTCCCCCCACCCCCACCCCGGGGCCCTGAGCAGCCTCCCTCCCCACCCCCCACCCCCCATCCCCGCCTGCGCCCAGAGCCAGACGGAAAGGGATACAATGTATCTGGGGCGGCCCGGGCCGCTGGGAGCGAGAATTCTCAATGGAAAGCCGGCCGCTCCGCCCG
>NC_058131.1:432610794-432629245 GCF_016433145.1 Gracilinanus agilis
CCCCCCCCCCCCAAGTAAATAGGCAAGCCTGCAATTCCAAGCCTACAAAGGATCACATAAATAGGAACTGGAAGGGCTTAGAGATCATCTATTCTAGCCCCCCTCATTTTATAGATGAGGAAACCAAGTCCCAAAGGGCAGGGATTTATGCCTAAAATCACACAGGGCAGTGTGAGTCAGGTATCAAACTCAGTTCTTTAGACTCCAAATCCATCACTTCAAGCTGCTACAGAAGGAAGACATATGCCCTTCTGGGAATTACCTTTGAGAAAAAAAATTAAAACTGTAAACAGAAGAAATACACAGAAACTAAAGAACATGGAGTGCTAGTCGTCCCCAAACCCCCACCCTACTGTAACCCCATCATTCCCTAATAAAAGGAGGCTTGTCCAGACATCATCTCTGGGTACCAACTGGGTCAAGTCAGTTCAATCTTCAGCCCCCAATTAAAGAGGACCCCTTGCCAGGACAGCTCCTCAGACTTCTTCCCCCAAGGTGGCCTCAGGGGAAATAATGATAGGATCATAATGGCCATGGCAAAAATCCCCATAAATGCACATCTGTCTACCTACCAGGGCCTGCTTCTCTGCCCTCATTCTCCCTGCTTGTATTGTTCTGGGGACCTAGGTGCTCCTCTCCTTCCCAAACACCCCCTTCTCTCTCCCACCTTCTCTCGAACCTCCGGGCCACCACGTTGCTGCTGCATCTTCCAAGTGCAACTTTAGGTACCTTTAACACAAGACTCCCAAACGTAGCCCTTGGTCCAGGCCTGGCCAAGGCTCTGGGAGGGGGTGGAGGGGGATGGGAGGAGTCCTTTTCTTCACCTCTTTCCAGGTTCTGCACCTCCCTTCAAGGAGCTACTGGCATGAGGCTTGCCATCGTCGGCCCCCCACCCCCACCCCGGCCTGCCATTCCATCCAATGGTCCGGGCTCCCCAGAAGGGCGGGAACAGCCCTAGGAGGCTCCGCCGGCTATGGGCCCCGGGAAGGAGTGGGTGAGAGTGAGAGTAGGAGGGCAGCAGCGCGGCAGCAGCAGCGTCAGGGATAGGATGCTTGCTTTTTTTTTCTTCCAAAGGAAGTTGGTTTCCGGGTTTATTTTTAAAAATTAAGAAGCTCTCGGCCTCGCAAGCTGGCTTACAAGAAAGGAGAGAAGAAAGCAATGCGATCTCTTTAAAGGAATAAAAGGAAGAGGAGAAATTGAGGAAGAAACAACGAAATCTTCCTTCCTTCCTTCTTTCCTTTCTCTCTCGCTCTCCAGGCAGCTGGAGCAGGTTCCCCCCACCCCCACCCCGGGGCCCTGAGCAGCCTCCCTCCCCACCCCCCACCCCCCATCCCCGCCTGCGCCCAGAGCCAGACGGAAAGGGATACAATGTATCTGGGGCGGCCCGGGCCGCTGGGAGCGAGAATTCTCAATGGAAAGCCGGCCGCTCCGCCCGGCCGCCCGCCAGCCCCAGGGGTCGGCGACTGCGACTCCCGGAGTGAACAAGCGCACTGCCCCAGAGGAGCGGGAAAGACCTGGACTTCCCCCTCCCCCTTTGCCTGCAGATCACTTACGAAGCAGCTCCCAAGCAGCTGGAGCAGCAGCAATATGTCTTCTGCTTCGGCCGCTTTCTCTCTTTCTCTAGGCGCTCTCTCGCCTGTCTCTTCCCCCCCACCTCCCTCTTGCTTGCTCGCTCGCGCGCACTCTCTCCCCTCACTCTCCCCTCTCTCTCCGTTCAGCCGCCGTGTGAACTGGAACCAGTCGGCAGTGTCTGTGTGATTGCCCACAATGCACCGCGAGCCGCTCGTCACATCCCTATCCTCGGCCCGTGTCCGGCTGGCAGCGGTCCTTCCCTTCCCCCTCTACCCCCCCCTCCCACCCCGTGCACGCGCCTTTAATGCTCCCTCCTCCTCCAATGCGCGGGCTCACGCGTTCAGGTACGAGCGCGACCCAAAGGCAAGCCTGTAGTGGCGGTACCCTCCGGCTGCCCAGAAGCCCCGGGCCTCGGAGCCCTCTGCAAGAGAAGCTATCCTCTTGTCCGGTGCGGACTCGAGCTTTGGTCCTGCAAGGCTAGCGGGCCTTCTCTTCCTCCCACCCGCCGGGTTGCTGCTTCCCAGTTCAATTCGAGAAACATTAGTAAAATGCTGCTGTTTGCTAGGCACCAAGGTGATAACGCTCTCAGGAAACAAAAGGCTCACACAGAAAACAGTCTGTGCCCTCAAGGAACTTGCATTCTTCAGAGTGGGGATAGCTTGTCCAGTTAAGTTTGCTGAAGATAAGCTCCGCTTTGCTTGCCGGGGGTGGAGAGATTCATTCCTTCGCCTTTCTCCCAACTCTTCCCCTGAACCTGCAGACACAACATTCAGGCCCTCCTCCGGGCTTCTCCCGAATAATCTCTCAGGCTATATAATATGGTTGCTATTCTAGCGAGTACTTTGAAAAAAGACTGGATTGTGGAGGTTTGGTAGGCAAAGTTGAAAACTCACGTCGCTTCTTTGGGGAATTTTAAAAAAAGGTATTTAACTGTTAGGGACCGAAGCAGGAGAAAGACTTAGAAATAGAAGACTACCTGATTATCAATTCTCACAAGCCCTGGTGGACTAGGATGACACCAGAGTAACTCTCCGGTCCCGATCCTTTGTTTTGTTGATGAGGAAAAACACCCAGAACAAAGAAAGAAGTTGCTAGGGTGTAGCAGGTCAGTATTCAATCCCAGGTGCTCTGATTCTAAATTCAATGCCCCTTCCACTACACCACAATGGAGAACTCACTGAGGATAATTAATGGAAGGGGTCCTTAACAGAAGGACAGATTGACCATGTCAGGTTACTTTATAAATGGAAAAAGGAAATAGAAAAAAATCACTCTTCCCTGCAATTTTCAGATTCATGAAAAAGGCCACTGAGGAATCAATTCTGAAGATGTATGAAAGGAAAGAGGACAACATATATACTTGAGGAAAAGCTCTTGCCTGAGTCCTCAGACCACTGATTTTGTTAGTTAGGGAACTCAGAATGAAAAGGTTTTTTCCATGAATGCAGTGGTCGATTGGCTTTGAGTTGCTTGGTGCATTTAAAAGTTAAGCAATTTGCCCGGGATCATAATAGCCAGGATTTAACTCTGGTCTTCCTAAATAGGAGGCCAGTTCTCTATCATTTTAGGCTTTTCTCCTTCCCATTATCACCTTAATAGGGCAATTCAGGAAAGGCCAATAATTACTGACCTAAATGCCTTTCCCATCTCTACAAAATCTTAATGTAAAAAATGGATACTCAAAATATAGCACTTAATAAGATATAAGAGGAAAACAGACTTTCACAAATGATATTCCACAACAGAACACATCTTTATAAGCACATAGTTGACTGGAGGGCACAAAGAATACAAGATCCTAATGTATTTGTTTTTTATTGACTATAAAAAAGCATTTGATTTAGTACAGCAATATATCACCTTAAAGGCTCTCTTCCAACAAAGTGTTTCCCTTTCATGTGTTAAAATCATATGACTGTTTGAAAGATGTAACAACAGATAACTTTGTTTTCCATCCTGATTATTAATATCAAGGGAGGCATAAAAGAGAGAAATGTAGATTTGACAAATATATTTCCTATTGTCATGAAATAAAGTACCAGTTAAGAGGAATTTCCTATAAATGGTGAGATTCCCCAAGATGCTTCGGTTTGCAAGTGACATTATACTGATTACATCAAGCAATGGATACAACAGGGTTTTCTAATGAGATGTATAATTGGTTAAAAGAATTTGGCCTAACTTCTTACATGAAAAATCATGTAGATGAAGAGTATCAAGATCATAATATGAAGTAGAATAGGCAATTCGTAGAATTGGTCTTTTATAAATAAAAATTAATTTTGGAGGCTTTATACTAAATGTTTAAGCATTTATTAGTAAACAAGGTAAAAACAAGTTTAAAAAGCTCCACCCATGCCACTGCTAGTCAGAAATAGCAAAATAAGATGAGGACTTAGAGAAAAAGCCACTCCAGAGAGAGTCAGACCAGAGACAGGAACAGAAGCAACAAGGGCAATTTGGCTTTCAATACTGCCTTTTCAAACCTAAGCTCCTCCCCCGGATCCTTCTATTGGCCAACAACTTTTCATATGTCATGCCATTTGGCTTCCGTGGTCTGCATCAAGCCTTCAATCATGTGACTGATTCCTATGTTGAGTGTTTTCCCCATGGAGGTCCCCTAGATATTCAATTCACAGAGGTCTATCAATACATATGTTTTGGTAGTAACTGTGTTTGGACAAGGAATTCGGCATAGAACTATAAGGAGAAAAATAGACTGGATCATCTTTTGGAATTGTGCAGAATTTTTAATGACCTGAACATTTTTTCCAGGAAATAAAGATATTTTTTTTAAACAATATTCTTTCCATGATTCTATATTTGGCCATGCCTGTCACAATTGCTGAAGAATTAAAATTTCAGATTATCTCAAGGATAATGGAGGGGTACTTGGTAGAAATGAATAGAGTATATAACACTACCGATGCCAAATTGCTCACTAAAAGTTATAAAAATGACATCAGGTAGAAAATATGATTGGAAAAGGAGGTGGGTTGAGAATGAGTGAGGAATGACTTGATAAATAATCTACTAGTATACATACAATGTGAAGAGGCCCCAGGTTGAGGATTTATGGGAGAGAATAGATAAAATACATAAGACAGGAAGAAATGTGGCAAAACTTTCCCTTCTCAAATCTCCAAAGAAAGGGTACCTAACTGTTTGTCAGAGATGTAGAAAAGAATATAGAGATCTACAGAAATGAATTGAACTAAATGGTAACTTCTGTCTAACCCAGACATTTTGCAAAAAGTGCTTTTACATTTCCTATCTTATTTCATTCTCACAATAGTCCTTTGAGGTAGAGTATTAAATATTTATTATATGGAATGCTCTAAATATCATCCCCTCCTATCTCTAAATATTGAAATCCTACCCATTTTTCAAAGTCTAGAAGATTTTACCTGTTTTTCCCTAAATAGAAGTGACTTCTCCCTCCCCTAAACTAATAATCTTTTCTTTGGATCTTTTCTCACCATATTCCATTTTGTATTATAGCAATATGTTTATTTCTGTCCATATCTTACCTCCTCTACTAGACTTCAAGTTCTTTTAGGGTAGAGACTATGTCTAATATATTTTTTTTTATCTCTTCCAGTACTTATTAAAAACACTTAATGATTGTTGAATGAATGAATGATTGAATTGATGAACTTCCATGTTATTTTCATATTAATCAGGAATGTATCTTGCTAACTTTTTATTTTGTTTCATTTCTGCCTTTTCTCTCTTTTTTGATATATTCATTATTTCGTATGTCATTACTTAGCTTCATTTAGGACTATTTCTTTTGCTCATGTTTCCTTCATTGATTACTAGTTTTTATTGGGTTGTGATCTATAAATGATATATTTACCGGTTTTGCATTTATTTATCATTTTGTTATGTACTAGAACACAACTGTTTTTTAAACTAATGTCATGCTGAGAGTTGTTTATATCTTTTAATTTCATATTCCAGAATTTCCAGAAGTCTTTCTAACCTTATTTTCCCAACAATCTCTAAAGTTCTATGTTTTCCTTCTTGTTTTGCTTTTTTTTAGATTTTTCCAGTTTTAAAGAAGAATGTTAAAAATGTCCTATAGTAATCATTACTATTAAAGTTTTTTTCACAATTCCATTAGCTTCTCCTTTCAGAATGTAGAAGCTGTCATTTAGTGCATATATATTTAATAATGTTGTTTTTCACTGTCTATGGTGCCTTCAAGCATAATATGGTTTTCCTACTTATCTCTCTTAACATTATCTACTTTTATTAATGCCTTATCTGAAGTCATAAATGGAATTCTTTTTGGATTTTATGAAGCACAATAAATTTTTCCAGTAATTCATTTTTATTTTGTACATCTTCATGATTTTTAAAATGTTGTATATAGAAAATTATTGTAGAGTTTTGTTTTCTCATCAATTCAACCATTCCCATTTGTTTTAATGAAACAAAATTTTTTCATTTTATAATTCATGTAATTATAATTATATTTTACTTTTATGTTTTATAATTTATTATATCACATATATAATCATGCATAGTTATATCAATATAATTATAATATAATATTTTATTTAAGATTATAATCTTTATTCCATTAAATTCCACAGTATTAAATTTAAAATCAAGACACTTCTATTTGTTTCTCTTATATGAATCTGACCATCATTAAGTCTTATAGATACTTTCTCCTACCCACTTCTACTCTGTCCCAACCCATTTTTAGTCTTATCCTTTTCTACCCAGAAAATAGTGTACTACAGAACCTTCCCTGCAACCTAAGAAACTAGTTTTTCTTAATTTGAATAATATTCAAGTTTCTTAATTTGAATAATATTCATTGTTAGTGCCTCTTTCTAAGAAATAATTTAATTCCTTCTTTTTGTCCTCCTAGATTACTTGACATTCTAATTTCTCATTCATGAGTTTTGTGCTTAAGCATTAAAGAAAGGATAAAGATCCTTTCTATGACTCCCATACAAAGTTGAAATCTGGAAAACAAAAGCTTTGATCCTTACTCTAACCCAACTCAATTCAATTTCAAATCTCTCTCTAGCCTACCTTCCCTCCCTTGCCTCCTTTCTGCATTTCCTCTTCTCTAGTCTTCTTTTCTTTCTCTCACACATTTTTACAAGGAGTCTTATTAATTAATGATGGAAGCAATATGGCATGATGAAAAGAGCTCAGCATCCAGAGTCAATGAACCTGTTTGATTCCAATCTCTTTCACTCACCTTGTAAGAACACATCATTCCTCTTTCTGAGTTTATAAAGCATTCATTTGTCCATATTCCATTTCAGCTGCAGCTCAGATTCCTCCTTTCTTGGGGTAGAAGGCAGTCCTAGGAAAGATTGCTCCTCCATGGAGAAGTGCCTGTTTTTGAACTGAACTTGTCACAAGGCCACAACAGTTTTTCGTCCTTCTACACCCTGGGGAATTCACTACAATAAAATGTTTTCCCTCTTCTCTCTGACCTCACTGCACTTTTCTAGATCTCCCAAAGATTCCAGGCTAGGCAAGAGACAAAAACAAAAAGCCACACTCTTCTCTCCTTTAAAGTCTAGACTTGATAAAAATGCTTCCTCAGATTTACCCCTTGAATCTCTTCTTGTTCCAAAGACCATCCATACCTTTCCTACCCCAAATATATTGAATCCATATTGAGGGAACATTTTTCTAGTGCAAGAAATGTATCTTCAATTTTTTTTTCTTTTGACATACAGCTTTGTAGCTTTCCTGTAGATACTTTTTTGTTGTCTTACTGCTCCTAGGAAAATGTATTTACTAAAAAAAAAAAAATAAAAATAAAAAAATAATAGCCTTCTTTAGCTCTAGAAATATAGAATCACGGAATCAGAGAGTTGGAAGCAATCATCTAGTTGGAAGGAGCCTTCTAGTTCAATCTATATGCAAAAAAGAGTCCTTTACTATAATATACCTGGCAAGTGGTTGATTAGCCTTTGCTTGAAGCTGTACAAAAAAGGGTTACCCACCACCTCTGGAGGTGGCCATTCTACTTTTAGACAGCACTATTTGTAAGGAAGTTTTTTTCTAGCATCAAGCCTAAATTAATCTCTATAATTTCCATCCATTGTTCTAGGACCCCCTGAGTCAAAATATAACAAGTCTAATTCCTCTTCCAAATGATAGCCCTTCAAATATTTGAAGCTAGCTGTCATGCCATGCCTCTAATGATATACAGGAGCCAGCTTGCACCTCCTTATTGCTAGAAGTTAGGTCTCTCTTAAAAGTTCAAATTAGCAGGGACAGTTGGGTAGCTCAGCGGATTTAGAGCCAGGCTTAGAGATGGGAGATCCTGGGTTCAAATTTGGCCTCAGATACTTCCTAGCTGTGTGACCCTGGGCAAGTCACTTAACCCCCACTGCCTATTCCTTACTGACCTTCTGCCTTAGAACCAATTGGTCCTAAGATAGAAGGTGAGGGTTTAGGGAAAAAAAAGTTTAAATTAGCTCTTTAAAAATCAATCACACTGCTGACTCACATTGTAGTCCACTAAAACTACCAGACTATTTTCTTTTTTTCCTTTTTTTATTTAGAATACTTTTCCATGGTTACATGATTTATAATGTCTTGCCGCCCCCCCCACCACCACTTTTTCCTCCCCCCTCCCGAAGCTGACAAGTAGTTCCATTGGGTTATATGCGTATGTGTATTATTGTTCAAAACCTTTTTCCATTTTATTCATATCTGCAGTAGAGTGATCCTTTAATATCAAAACCCCAATAATATCCCTATTGTGCTACATGATTGATTACACATTTTTCTAATGCATTTCTATTCTCAAAGTTCTTTCTCTGGATGTGGATAGCATTCTTTCTCATAAGTTCCTCTGGATTGTGCTAGATCATTGCATTGTTGCTAGCAGAAGAGTCCATTACATTCAATTGTGCCACCCTGTATCAGTCTCTGTGTATAATGTTCTCCTGGTTCTGTTCCTTTTGCTCTGCATCAATTCCTGGCGGTCTTTCCAGATAACATGGAATTTGTCCAGTTCATTATTCCTTTCCATACAATAATATTCCATCACCAACATATACCACAATTTATTGAGCCATTCCCCAAATCAATGGACACCCCCTCATTTTCCAATTTTTTGCCACCACAAAGAACACTGCTATAAATATTTTTGTACAAGTCTTTTTCCTTATTATCTCTTTGGGGCACAAACCTAACAGTGGAATGTCTGGAGCAAAGGCCAGGCAGTCTTTTAAAGCCCTTTGTGCATAGTTCTAAATTGCCTTCCAGAATGGTTGGGCCAAGTCACAGCTCCACCAGTAGTTTATTAATGTCCCAATTTTGCCACATCCCCTCCAACATTTATCCCTTTCCTTTGCTACCATATTGGCCAGTCAGCTAGGTGTAAAGTGGTACCTCAGAGTTATTTTAATTTGCATTTCTCTAATCAGGAGGGATTTAGAACATTTTTTCATGTGCTTATTGATAGTTTTGATTTCATCTTGTGAAAACTGCCTATTCATGTCCTTTGACCATTTGTTGATTGAGGAATGGCTTGATTTTTTTGTACAATTGACTTAGTTCTTTATATATTTGGGAAACTAGGCCTTTGTCCGAGAGTTTTGTTATAAAAATGTCCTCCCACTTTGTTGCCTTCCTTCTAATTTTGGTTGCATTGGTTTTGTTTGTACAAAACCTTTTTAATTTGATATAATCAAAGTCATTCATTTTACATTTTGCAATATTCTCTCTCTTTTGCATGGTCTTAAATTCCTTCCATTCCACAGATCTGACAGATATACTATTCTATGTTCACCTAATTTATTTATGATTTTACTCTTTATAGTTAAGTCATTTACTCATTTTAAATTTATCTTGGTATAGGGAGTAAGATGTTGATTTAAACTTAATTTTTTGGTACTATTTCCCAGAAGTTTTTGTCAAAGAGTGAGTTCTTGTCTCCAAAGCTGGGATATTTGGGTTTATTGAACACTAGCTGTCTCTTAGCCAGTACCATATTGTTTTGATGATCACAGCTTTATAGTATAGTTTAAGATCTGGTACTGCTAAGTCCCCATCCGTAACATTTTTTTTTCATTATTTCCCTTGATATTCTTGACCTTTTGTTCTTCCAGATGAACTTTGTTATAATTTTTTTCTAATTCTACTAAAAAGTTTTTTCTAATTTGATATAGTTTGACATTGAATAAGCAAATTAATTTAGATAGGATTGTCATTTTTATTATATTAGCCTGTCCTACCCAGGAACAATGAATGTTTTTCCAATTATTTAGATCTAGTTTTAATTGTGTGAAAAGTGTTTTGTAGTTGTGTTCATATCATTCCTGTGTTTGTCTTGGTAGACAGATTCCTAAATATTTTATATTGTCCAGAGTGATTTTAAATGGAGTTTCTCTTTCTAACTCGTGCTGCCAAGTTTTGTTGGAAATATACAGAAATGCTGATGATTTATGTGGGTTTATCTTGTACCCTGTGACTTTGCTAAAGTTGTTAATTATTTCCACTAGTCTTTCTTCTGGGGTCCTTTAAGTATACCATTATATCATCTGCAAAGAGTGATAGTTTTGTTTCCTCATTTCCTACTTTAATCCCTTCAATATCTTTTTCTTCTCTAATTGCTATCTCTAGCATTTCTAGAACAATATTAAACAATAGAGGTGATAATGGGCATCCTTGCTTCACTCCTCATCTTATTGAGAAGGCTTCTAACTTGTCCCCATTGCAGATGATACTTGCTTATGGTTTTAAATATATACTGTTTATTATTTTGAGGAAAGGCCCTTCTATTCCTAAACTTTCTAGTGATTTCAATAGGAATGGGTGTTATATTTTGTCAAAGGCTTTTTCTGCATCCATTGAGATAATCATGTGATTTCTGTTAATTTGGTTGTTGATATGGTCAATTATATGGATGGTTACCAATATTAAACCATCCTTACATTCCTGGTATAAATCCCACCAAATCATAGTGAATAATCCTCATGATAATTTCCTGGAGTCTTTTTGCTAGTATTCTATTTAAGATTTTTGTATCCATGTTCATTAAGGAGATTGGTCTGTAGTTTTCTTTCTCCATTTTTGGTCTGCCTGGCTTGGGAATCAGTACCATATTTGTGCCATAAAAGAAATTTGGTAGAACTCTTTCATTGCTTATTTTGTCAAAAATGTGTATAGTATTGGGATTAGCTGTTCGTTAAACGTTTGATAGAATTCACTTGTGCATGCATCCTTTAATTTTTAGGATTTCCAATTTAGTTTTTATCTGGGGGTTTTTAATTTGTTATTTTTCTAATTTTTTAAGTTGCAAGCCCAATTCATTGATCTCCTCCCTCTCTATTTTGTTGGTATAGGCACTCAGCAATATAAATTTTCCCCTGAGTACCACTTTGGCTGTATCCCATAGGTTTTAATAGGATATCTCCTCATTGTCATTCTCTTTAATGAAGTCTGTAATTGTTTCTAATAATTTCTTCTTTGACCCACCAGTTTTGAAGAATTATATTATTTAGTTTCTGATTAACTTTAAATTTGCCTTTCCATGGATACTTGTTAATTATAATTTTTACCGCATTATGATCTGAAAAAGTGGCATTTATTATTTCTCCTTTTCTGCATTTTTTTCAATATTTCTATGCCCTAGTGTATGGTTGATCTTTGTATAAGTGTCATGTACTGCTGAGAAGAAAGCATATTCCTTTTTATCCAGTTTTCTCCAGATATCTATTAACTCTAATTTTTCCAGCATTTCATATACTTCCCTTACTTCTTTCTTATTTATCTTTGGTTCAATTTATCTAGTTCTGAGAGGGGAAGGTTGAGATCCCCCACTAGTATGGTCTTACTATCTATTCCTCCTTGAGTTTCTTCAATTTTTCCTTTAGAAATCTGGACACCATACCATTTGGTGCATAAATGTTTAGTATTGATATTACTTCATTGTTTATAGTACCTTTTAGCAAAACATAATTTTCTTCCTTATATATTTTAATCAGATCATTTTCTACTTTGGCTTTGTCTGGTATCATGATTGCTATTCCTCCTTTTTTACTTTGGTTTCTTTCCGGTTGTTTGAAGTATTTTTTCTTTGGCTTGGTGGCTTTTGAATTTAGCTATTACATTCCTGGAAGTTGTCAGTTGAGTATTTCTTTCTTTCTTTCTTTCTTTTTTGACTTGACAATGCATATTTGGTTTTCTAATTTTTTTTCCTTTTTGAGTATATCTTTCTGTGTGTGATCCGTGAATTCTTTCCATTTCAATTTTATTTTCTTGTTTAAGGATCTCTGAGCAGTTATCTTTGAAAATTTCTTGTAATATGATAGCCAAGGTTTTTTCATCATCATGGCTTTCAGGTAGTCTAATAATTCTCAGATTGTCTCTCCTAGATCAATTTTCTAAGTCAGTTGATGTTTCAATAAGATATTTTGTGTTTTCCTCTGTTTGGTTTTTTTCCCATTCCTTTGATTCTGCTTTATTGTTTCTTGATTTCTCATGAAATCGTTAGTTTTTAGATGGTCAATTCTGATTTTTAAGACCTGGTTCTCCTCTGTCAGTTTTTGGTTCTCCTTTTTTAACTGGCTCATTACTTCTTGCATTACTTTCCTTTCTTCTTGCATCAATTTCATTTCTCTTTCCCCCTTTTCCTCTACCTCTCTTAATTGGTTTTTTAAGTCCTTTTTTAACTCTTCCACATTCTGTGCCCAATCTATATTTTTGTTTTGGATTTTGCATGTATTTCCTTTCCTTTTGCTGTGCCCTTCTGTGTCTGCACCTTGCTCTTTGTCTCCATAAAAACTCTTTAGAGTTAGGTGCTTTTTTGGTTGTTTGCTCATTTTTCCTATCTAATTATAAATAGGCTCTGTTTTCTGTGAAGTTGGGGTACCCTCTTAAATGTTAGTCCTTTCTTGATGCTATTTTCAGCTTATTTTCTAGGTTGTTACTAGTTTACCAGATGGTCTGAGGGCTGAGAGCTCTGACAGCCCCCTTTCCATGCTGAGTCAATTGACCCTTGAGATGTTGCTAGCTTAAAGACTTTCCTTAGGCTTAGTTGTGAGCTTTTCATCTCAGTCTAAAACTTGATCAGGTCAAGTGCTGATCAAATTCTAGCCCCAGGCTTAGGTTCAAGTTTTTATCTCAAGGTGTTCTTGATTCAATCAGGCACACCCTTGTTTGTCCTGTCGTGGAGCTCCACCCTTAGTTTTGGGCAAAAAGATCCTGGGGAAGCTCCCCCTGAGAGCTGTGTCCTCACCCCAAACTGTGGATTATTTATCTCAAGCCCAGACTGGGATTCCTGGCTTCTCTCTGGGCCCATGCAGATTGACCCCCTTCAGCCCAGATTGCCCTGGGCTGGGACCCCAGACTTCTCTACAGTTTTGAAATTTCAAGGGTGTAAGTTGGCTTGGACCACTATTTGTCCAGGCAGGATCTCAGGGTCTGCCTGTTAGGTAGGGCTTAAGTTCAGAACCTGTGAGAGTAGATGTGGGAGGGGGTTGGGGAGTGTGGTTTGCTCTTGGCTTGCTCTCACTCACTGCTATACCTCTTGCTAGCTCTACTCCCCTCTCACCTCAGTTATCAGATGGTCTCTGCCTACATTTTGGGTTTTTCTTTTTTTGAAAGTTGCTTCAGTGTGTCTCCTTGTTGGTTCCTTCACTCCTTTATTCATTTTGTGGTGATATTCTACTCTTTGTTGAAGAGGATATTCGTGGGGAAACAGCACTGTTTCATCTTGGTTCTACCCCTGGAAGTCTCCAGACTATTTTCAAAAAAATTGCTGTCTAACACTGCTTCTTCCATTTTATATTTGCAAAATTGTTTGCTTATATCTAAGTGAAAAAATTTACATTTATCCAAATTAAATTTCATCTTAGATTCAATCCAGTGCTTTAGACTGTTGAGATCTTTTTTTGATTCTGTCTCTGTCACTCACTTTGCTAACTATCCCTCCCAATTTTATATCTTCTACAGATTTGATGGCAACACCATTTGTGCCTTTATCCAAGTAAAAAAAAAATGAAAAAGAACAGAACCAAGCAAATATCTCTGGTAACACTCTACTGGAAACCTCCTGCTACATTGAACCATTAACAATTACTCTTTGATTTCAGATCTTTCAGTCCCCATGAGATGAGCACGAGCTATTTTATCAAAAGCTTTCCTAAAAATTCAGGCAAACTATAGACACAATAGTCAGTAATCATGTTTAAAATGGAATAAAATTAGTATGGTGTGATTTGTCCATAATTAAGTCATACTATCTCTTTGTAATCACTGAATCCTTTTCTAAATGTTTACAAACCAACTTTTTTTTAAACTCTTACTATCTGTTTTAGAATCAATAATAAGTATCTGTTTCAAGGTAGAAGAACAGTAAGGGCTAGGCTTTTGGGATTAAGTGACTTGCCTAGGGTTATACTGCTAGAAGTATCTAAGGCCAGATTTGAACACAGGACCTCTTGTCTCCAGGCCTGACTCTCTATCTCATGAGCCACCTACCTGCCCTCAACCAAGAAGAGCCAAGATGGCAGAGAAGGTACACAGACCTGCCTCATCTCTACCAATTTACCCTCCAAATAATTTTGGTATAATATCTCAGAATAAATTTTGGAGTGACAAAACTCACAAAAGGACAGCGTGAAACAATATTTCAGCCCAAGTTAACTTTAAAAGATCAACAGAAAAGATCTATTACACCAGAGTGGGAGTGGAGCACAGATCTGACTTGCCAAGGCAGGCTCCCCTCAGCAAGCCCATGTGGGTCTTGAAGGCTGTTGAAGCAGTAGCAGTGGCTTCTGGTGCTCTCAACCTTAGATGGTAAGGGAGTCTGACAACTAGTCAGAAGGAAATTACAAGAGTTCCTTTGCTGATTCTGAGTGCAGGACTTAGAGCCTTGTATTGCCCCTACACAGATCCAGGTCTTAATTCTAAGGCAAGAAGGAACACTAGCACAAACCAGCATTCAAGGCCTCAAGGGATCAAGCAACCCTGCTCATAGTACCAGGGTAGGAAAGAGTGCTTGTGGTCACTCAAAGACCAGAGCACAGGAGGAGAGAGCAATAAACACATATCTCTTTATATTGTACCATCCTGGAAAGAGTGAAAGCTTATAGAAATCCCCCTCACCCTCCCTCCATCCCCTAAACCCCCAGAGCTAATGCTAAAGGCAGCTGTGCAAAGAACCTGAAACCTGGGACACTTCCTTCCCTTTTCGGCACAGGAACAGATCCCACCTGTCTTATTTTTTTAAAGTTAAAAGGCTGGAAAATGAGCAAAAAGAAAGGGAAAAAAAGAAGCTCTATCTAGAAAATTATTTTGGTGATAGGGAATACCAAAACACAAACTCAGAAGAAAATAACAAATTCAATATTGCTGCATCCAAAGCACCAAAGAAAAAGATGAATTGGTCTCAAGCCCAAAAAGAACTAATGGAGGATTTCAAAAAGGATTTTTTAAATCAAGTAAGAGAGGTAGAAGAAAAATTGGGAAAGAAATGAGAGTAATGCTGGAAAATCATTTTAAAAAATAGACACTTTGGTAAAAGAGGCACAAAAATACTGAAGAAAAAATACCTCAAAAATTCACTAACAACAACTCCTTAAAAAGCAGAGCTGGCCAAATGGAAAAAGATATACAAAAATTCACTGAGGAAAAGAAATTCTTAAAAAGTAGAATTGACCAAATGGAAAAGGAGGTACAAAAGCTTGCTGAAAAAAATTAGAATTGGGGGAGTAGAAGCTAATGACTCATTGAGTCATCAAGATCAGATAGAAGTCAAAAGAATGAAAAAATAGAAGAAAATGTGAGATATTTCATTGGTAAAACAACTGACCTGGAAAATATATGTAGGTAGATAATCTAAGAATTATTGGATTATCTGAAAGCCATGAAAAAAAAAAGAGCCTAGATATAATCTTTCAAGAAATTATCAAGGAAAAATGCCCTGAAAGACTAGAATTAACAGTATAAAAGAGAGCATAAAATGAAGGTATCCACCAATCACCTCCTGAAAGAAATTCCAAAATGAAAATTCCCAGAAATATCATAGCCAAGTTCCAAAACTCCTAGGTCAAGGAGACACTATAACAAGCAACTAAAAAGAATTCAAATATTGTGGAGCAACAGTCAGACTAACATAAGATTCAGCAGCTTTTACATTAAAGAATTGGAGGGCCTAGAATATGACAGAAAGGAAAAAATGACACAAATTGGAGGGAATGTGGGGAAATTGAGACCCTAATGCACTATAGAGGGAGTTGTGAACTGATTCATCCATTCTGGAGAATAATTTGAATCTATGCCCAAAGGACTATAAAACTATACATACCCATTGACACAGCAATACTATTACCTAAGTCTATATCTCAAAGGAAAATAACCTGCATGCAGAAAAATCTTTATAGCAGATCTTTTTGTTCTGGCAAAGAATTGAAAAGTGAAGAGATACTCATCAATTGGGAAATGGCTAAGTTATGGTATGATTACAATGTAATATTATTGTTCTATTCTTATAAAGAACAGGAGGGTTTAAAAAAAACTTGGAAAGACTTATGGGAACAGATGCAGAATGAAGCAAGCAAAGCCAGGAGAATACTGAACATAGTACCAGCAATATTGTCCTGAACAATTGTGAATAACTTATTCTCAGCAATACAATGATCTAAGACAATTTCAATGGACTCTTTTTCAAAAATGCCAACTTCTTCTAGAACAAGAATCCAGATTAAAGCATACTATATTTCACTTTCATCATTTTTTTGTTTTCTTCCACAAAAAGATTAATATGTGGAAATGTTTTACATGATTTCACATGTAAAATCTATAGCAGATTGCCTACTATTTCAGTGAGAGAGAAGCAAAGCCTTCCCTTTGTTGTCAGTTATCTTCCCATCCATAACTGACAAAGGTCTTGTTTTTTCTTTGATCCTCATTTTCTTCCAATATAGTTTATTTATTTTTGCCCTTTATTTCCTCAGAAGCTTCATAATATTCTGAATTGACAATCTGACAAACTAACAATTTTGTTTTTTATAAAAATATGTTTTTAATATTTTATTTTTCCCAATTTCATGTAAAAATGCTTTTTCACATTCTTTTTAAAAAAACTTTGAGGTCCCAATTCTTTCCCTCCCTCCCTTCCCCATCCCACATTGAGAAGGCAAGTAATTTGATATAGGTTATAATAGGTACAGTCATGCAAAACACATTTCCATATTAGTCTGATCACCTTTCACAGAACCATGTTGCACTCTTTCTCTATTACATGACCTTTCTTCCATCTTTTGTACATTTCATTTTAAACTTTTAATTAGTGAGTTTCCTGTGCATCCACATTAAATAATCTTTAGATAATCTTGCTTTTCTTCCTCCTTGGAATTATTTTCCTTTACTTTTTTAGAATTTCCTTATTAAGACTTTCTCATCCCCCCCCCTGGACTGACTTCCCCTAACACATTTTGTTCTATAAGATCCTATTTATCTCTCTTCTGAAGCTTTTGAAATCTTCTTTTTCAAAAATCTAGGATACATCAGATTATACCTGTATTTCCTATCCTTCTCTATTGCAAAATCAAAGAGAAAGTGATTACTTCCATTCAAGTTTCCTATCATTTCTATCCAGCAACCATTTAATCAGATTCAGAATAAAATTGTCTCTTATTGGTTTGTTTACTTTTTGAAGGATAAAATTATTGCTTATGTAAGAAGTATGTGGCATGGGTTTTATTTTGTTTTGGTCAATGAGGTTATATATGTCCTTATGGGTCTGTCTAGTTTTGGCTCAAGTCTAGTTTAGGCAAAAGAGGCATCCCTAGCATCTCCTTCCCCTACCTTTCTCCAAGGAAGACTGATTCCTGCTGAAGAAAGTTGGAATCAGAGATCGATCATTCTGATTTCCTCAAAGAGAGAAGATACTGGATAAGTATCTTTTAATTAGTCCATGGGAAGTAGTTTTGTTTTTTTTTTATTTATTTATTTTTTATTTTAAACCCTTAACTTCTGTGTATTGACTTATAGGTGGAAGAGTGGTAAGGGTAGGCAACGGGGGTCAAGTGACTTGCCCAGGGTCACACAGCTGGGAAGTGTCTGAAGCCAGATTTGAACCTAGGACCTCCCTCTCTAGGCCTGGCTCTCAATCCACTGAGCTACCCAGCTGCCCCCATGGGAAGTAGTTTTCAAGTTCAAACTACAGCTTCTGATTATGATTCCTTTAATAGGGAAAGGAGAGTCTGAAGTTATATACCCAAGACTTAACTACCTTTCCATCAGTTGTCAGTTGTATGGTGAACATACATAGCAAATTGAAAAGAAACTCATTATCCAAGTTAATAGCAAATGAGAAACCAGAGAAGATTTACATAGGAAAATATATACCAGACAATACAAAGGGAATGAGCTCTCTTGTTGAGAGTAAGAAAATTCAGCTCATCTATGTAATGGGAAAAGGATAGAGATAGGATAAGATTTTTTTTTTTTTGAGTGTTATGATTTATTTAAGATCAGACAGCTACTTTGTACAACGAATGGTGAGATACTACTTTCTCAGTTCAGTGCTCTTCCCACTAGCTCATATACATTTTTTTTATTTAATAAATCCACATTTATTGAAGCTCAAAGGGTTGTCTTGTATTGCCATTAGAATTATTCATAAATAAGATCTCAATATAAATAATGCTTTTCATAGGCACTGCAAAAACATACTCAATATAGAATGTAAACCAGATGAAGTAGTACAATCAGTAGAAGGCAGTAACAATGATAATAGCTCTCATGACTACAGTGTTTTGAACACTACTTTTTCTTTTGTACCAAACTGCCTTTTTTTTTTTAACATTTATTAATATTCATTTTTGACATGGTTACATGATTCATGCTCCACCTTTCCCCTTCAACCCCCCCCCCC
>NC_058131.1:432634233-432634647 GCF_016433145.1 Gracilinanus agilis
ATTTCCCCTTCATTAGAGGTGAGGTCTCCCTTTTCATCTTTGATACTATCAATTTGGTTTTCTTCTTTCCTTTTTTTTATTAGATTGACCAGTACTTTGTCTATTTTATCTGTTTTTTCAAAGTACCAGCTTCTAGTCTTATTTATTAATTCAATAGTTCTTTTACTTTCGATTTTATTAATTTCTCCCTTGATTTTTAGTATTTCTAATTTAGTTTTCATCTGGGGATTTTTAATTTGCTCGCTTTCTAATTTTTTGAGTTGCATGCCCAATTCATTGATCTCTGCCCTCCTTAATTTGTTAATATATGCACTCAGGGATATAAATTTCCCCCTGAGTACTGCCTTGGCCGCATCCCACAGATTTTGGTAGGATGTCTCATCATTGTCATTTTCTTCAATGAAATTGTTGATT
>NC_058131.1:432634711-432694045 GCF_016433145.1 Gracilinanus agilis
CTTTTGCATTTGTTTGCAATGATTCTATGCCCTATAGCATGGTCAATCTTTGTGAATGTGCCATGTGCAGCTGAGAAGAAGGTGTATTCCTTTTTGTCCCTATTTATTTTCCTCCACATATCAATTAGATCTAATTTTTCTAGGACTTCATTCACCTCTCTTACCTCTTTCTTATTTATTTTTCGGTTTGATTTATCTAGATCTGAAAGAGGAATATTTAGATCTCCCACTAGTATGGTTTTACTATCTATTTCCTTCTTGAGCTCTGCCAGTTTCTCCTTTATGAATTTGGGTGCTATGCCACTTGGTGCATACATATTGAGCAGTGTTATTTCCTCATTGTTTATACTACCTTTAATCAGGATGTAATGACCTTCCCTGTCTTTTTTAATCATATCTATTTTTACTTTGGCTTTGTCAGAAATCATAATAGCCACTCCTGCCTTCTTTTTCTCATTTGATGCCCAAAAGATTTTGCTCAAACCCTGAACCTTAAACTTGTGTATGTCCACCCGCCTCATATGTGTTTCTTGTAGACAACATATGGTGGGATTTTGGTTTCTAATCCACTCTGCTATTTGCTTCCGTTTTATGAGCGAGTTCATCCCGTTCACATTCAGAGTTATAATCATCAGTTGTGCATTTGCTGACATTTTCAAATCCTCCCCCCTTCCTACCCCTTCTCCTTAAGCTATCTCCTTTAAAACCAGTGGCTCGCTATAAAGACCCTATCCCTTATCCCCTCCCTTGATTGACTTCCCTTTCTACCCCCTCCCTTATTTCCCCCCCTCCTTTTTGTTTTTAAAGGTCTTATGAATTCCCTCCCCCTTCTCCCCTCCCTTTTTTTGTTCTCCCCACTCCCCTGCTCCCCTTGGTTTATCCCTTCTAACTTCCTCAGAAGGGTAAGATAAGAGTTTTATTTCCCAATGGATAGTATAGCTACTCTTCCCTCTCCGGGTTGATTACACTGAGAGTAAGGTTTGATTATTACCTCTTTATGCTCTCTTCCTCTCCTTCTTATAATAGTATTTGTCCCCTCTCTCTCCCATGCCCTCTTTGTGTGTAATAGAATATTCTATTTTCTTATTCGCTCAAGTTTCTCTTGGTGTCCCCTGCTATTCTCCCCCTCCTTCCCATCCCCCATGCCATCTTAGATTATTTAGTGTTCCACCCTCACCCTGTTAATTATTCTTCTGATTACTATAATAGTGAATATTATAATAGTGAATAGAGTTCACTACAGAGAATTAAACATAATATTTCTCTACAAAGGAATACAGATAATTAGATCTCACTGAGGCCCTTAAAAAGGCAAATTTAAAAATTATAAGTTTTCTTTCTTTCCCCTCTGTATCTTATTTACCTTTTCAGGTTTCTCTCGATTTTTGTGGTTGGATATCAAACTTTCCATTTAGCCCCGGTCTTTTCTGTGCAAATACCTGGAATTCTTCAATTTTGTTGAATGCCCATACTTTCCCTTGGAAATATATAGTCAATTTTGATGGGTAGTTGATCCGTGGTTGCAGGCCCAGCTCTCTTGCCTTTCTGAATATTGTATTCCACGCTTTGCGGTCTTTTAGTGTTGAGGCTGCCAGATCCTGTGTGATCCTGATTGTTGCTCCTTGATATTTGAATTGTTTCTTTCTGGCTTCTTGTAAGATTTTTTCTTTTGCTTGGAAACTCTTGAATTTTGCAACGATGTTTCTTGGTGTTTTCCTTTCTTGATCGAATGCTGCAGGTGTTCTATGAATCCTTTCAATGTCTATATTGCCCTCTTGTTGTAGGACTTCAGGGCAATTTTGCTGAATTATTTCTGTTAGTATAGAGTCCAGGTTTTTATTAATTTCTGGTTTTTCTGGAAGACCAATTATTCTCAAATTGTCTCTTCTAGACCGGTTTTCTTGGTCTGTCACTCTCTCATTGAGATATTTCATGTTTCCTTCTATTTTTTCAGTCTTTTGGCTTTGTTTTATTTGTTCTTGTTGTCTTGAGAGATCATTAGTTTCTACTTGCTCAATTCTAGCCTTTAGGGATTGATTTTCGGCTATAATCTTTTGGTTTTCGGCCATAATCTTCTGGTAATCGGCCATAATCTTTTGGTTTTCGGCCATAATCTTTTGGTATTCCTTTTCAATCTGGTCATTTCTTGTGTTCAATTTGCTTATCAGTTCATTTGGTTTCTGAGCCTCGCTTTCCAGCTGCAAGATTCTACCTTTTAAGCTGTTATTTTCTTGCCAGATCTCTTCCATTTTCCTCAAAATCTCAGATTTGAACTCGTCCATAGCTTGTGAGGAGTTTTCCTTAATTGGGGAGGGTCTGGATGGTTGTTTGTTCTCCTCCTCTGTTTGCTCGGTTGTCTGGATTTTCTCTGTGTAGAAGCTGTCGAGTGTTAAAGACTTCTTTTTTTTGTTATTATTCTTTCTCTTCTGAATTTCCTGTAACTGGTTAGCCATCATTAGCCCAGCAGCTTCTCAGGTTTATCCTCGCGCTCAGTCCTGAGGTCTGAGTTCTTGTTTTTTCCAAGGTCAAGCCCCCTGGTGGATTCCCTTGCTTGATCCTCTGCAGGAAGTTTCTTTACAAGTCTCAGGGCGCTGCTTCCACAGTCGTATACCCGTCTGCACTGGTTCCCCACTTAGGCTTTAGTTCCTGGCTGTGTTTGCCTCCACCCACACCTCTGCTCAGCCGGCACCCACGCCTCTGCTCAGCCGGCACCCACGCCTCTGCTCAGCCGGCACTCTGCGCGCCCAGCGTCCACTCTCTGCTCCCGTGCGTGCGCTCAGCTTTCGCGTGCGTTCTTGACTTAATGGGGTCCTAAGTCTTGCTGCTCTCAGGAACAGGTCCCGGAGCTGCTGATGACTCGATGGGTGCCCCAAACTTGCTCTATTTCTTTTTAGCTGGGTTCGAAGCTATAGGTGAGTGTGGAGGGGGTGGGGGTGGGGCGGTTGCTCAGCTCGCGATTTAAGGAGAGCCCTTTTTAGCCTGGAAATGTCTCGATTCCACGTACCTTCCATGCTGTGCCCTGTTGTGGGGTTCCTCCGTTCGTCTGGACTTGTTTTTATGTCCCCTTGAGGAGTTTTGTGTGTTTCGGTCAGGAGAGGTTAAGAGCTGCTTCTTACTCTGCCGCCATCTTAACCCGGAACTCCGATAGGATAAGATTTAAGAGAAGTGGAAGGCTGTCTTTAAGACACATACTAGGAACTCAAGGGAAAGGATTTTAGCAGGCAGAAGGCAGAGGAGGAACAGTTTGGAAGTGACAACTGCAGGAGTGAGGGACTTCCTGTAAGAAGAGGTTGGGCTCTTCCTGTCCAGAAGGGGGGAGGAAAGGCTGCTTGTAGGAGCTTAGCTACCTCAATCTGACTGTGGAGAAGGAGAAACCCCTAAAAAAAAACCGTCTTTGAAGGTACTCTGTTTGAGAATATCTAGAAAAAGGATCTGACCATACCTGCTGTGCTTTCTAGCAGGTTTTTATTTAAAAATCCTGTCAGATTGGCTTTGAGGTTTTATCATAGGGGTCAGACCCACTGGGGTGAACTTAGCGTTTGAGAGCAATCATAACAGGTTTTGGAGTCAGCTTTTGGACTATATCAAACTAACTACTGAGAGTCATAGATAGGTAGTTTAGCCAGCTTTTGGGGAACACCTAGATAGAAATAGAGAGTTGGTAAATTAGCCAGAAGACCTGACGGCTCCCTCTTGCGAGGGACGTAGAGGGTTGCTGGGTGAATAGTTAGATCTCTTAGAGTTAAGGACCCCTTGTTCTGATCTTCAGTTTGTATCTCCTATTATAATAAAAGAGATACTGATTTTATGTATCATCTCCAAGATGTTTGTGCAACTGGCCCAGTGAGAGAAAGTGATTCTGCTTCACTCTTATTAACTGGAGGTTAGAATATCTGGAGATCCTGGCTGGGTATTCAGGGGGATCCCTTCATGGAAACTACCACTATCTCATCTGTGGGTTTCTCCCCTACAACTCTTTTTTTTTTAATCTTAGAGGGAGGATCTTGGGTATCACCCAAGGGGAAATTCCCCAATTCTGGTGTGGCAAGTTGGGAATAAGGACATGATCAAAGTTCTACCAGCTTCTCTATATGTCAACTTCTTCCCAGAGTCTTTCTCCTTTCAAAAGCCTATAAAGAAGTTTGTATCCTATATCTTTTTTTTTTTCTGGAAGCCAGAAAAGTAGTGAGGTCTTTCTCTTCTCACTAACTCCACCCTACCCTTCACACTGGTCTAAGATACTTACTGTGTAATCCTGAGCAAATTTAATGATGATAGTAATAACACCTACCTTCTAGGGTTGCTGTGAAGATCAAATGGAATAATATTCGTAAAGTGTTTAGCACAGTGTCTGACACATAGTAGGCACTTGGTAAATAGTTCTTCCTTCTCTCTCTTTCTTCCTCCTTCCCTGTTTCCAACATCAGATGTTGGACACCATTTAGCTACACCTTAGTGACACCCTACTACTTCCTGTAGTACTTCTGATCATCTTCTAAGTTATGGAGCAGAAAACCTGGAGTAACCTGAGTGTAGGGTTAAGTCTGGCTTTCTCTGGATCTGATTTCCCATCCTTCTCCGGCTATATCCTGGAGATCATCTAAGCTATTCCTGAACTCCCTCCTCTTTATACATTTGTACATCTCAAGTTAAGCAACAGATCTTTCCTTGTGTGAATTAAATAATATTCTATTGCTTACAAAAATGGTTCATACCATGTTTTGTATTACGAATCCCTTTCAAGAAAAAAAAGTATTGTGAACTGTAAGATTAAAATGAATATCCAATAACTCCAAGTATTATATTTTATAAGATTTATGAATAATCACTTGGAGTAGAAAAAATAAAAAGACAAAAAGTAAAAGCCTGAGTAAACCCTGTTAGCAGGGAAAAAGAGAGGGGGGTGGGCAGGGCCCAAGAAAACTTTATCTCCAAAAGGTAAGGACATAATGTGAGAATGAAAGTGGGATGCTGGGAACTGTAGTCCTGGGGAGCAGATTCTAATTATTCAGAACCCTCAAACAAATTAAATATAGTACTCATAATATTCTTTTAGATTTACTCATTGTGTCTACAATATAACTTTCACACCCAAAATATCCAAATTAAATTTTACATTTATTATAAAATATAAAATTTTATTCTACCTATAATTATCAAAACTTTTAATACAAAATTCTGAAACTTCAGTTATAAAGTAATTACAAATAATTTATGTAGCAAATTATGTAAGAATTAAAAGAAGTGATAGGACACAGACTACAGGAGCTAGATTTTAATCTCCAAACTCCTACTTTCACATTAACCAAAGATGCTTCTAAAGTATTTTTTCTTCACTAGGAACAAAGGCTCATGCTATTGTTAAGCCGCTTCAAGCCACCCTCATCCCCATCCCAGAGGTGGTTTCCTCTCTGGGCAGGAAGGGTATTGGATAGGCAGCTGTACAGAGCCCAAAAACTCAGAGCAATGGAAGCCTGTGCCAGCCCTATTCTCCCATCATGAAAGCAGACAATTAGAACTGATGAGACACTCCTACTTTTGGGATTTTTAAATGTCTTACTTTTTTTTTAAACCCTTACCTTCTGTTGTAGAATCAATACTGGGTATTGGCTCTAAGGCAGAAGAGTGGTAAGGGCTAGATGATGGCAGTTAAATGATTTGCCCAGGGTCACACAGCTAGGAAATGTCTGAGGACAGATATGAACCCAGGACCTCCCATCTCTGGGCCTGACTTTCAATCCACTGACCATCCAGCTCACCCAGTCACGGAGTCACCCAGACACCCAATGTCTTGCACTTTTAAAACTAAGGGTTTTTTTTTTCAATCTACAAACAATCTATTCTCAATTTTCCTCTGTTTTTGGGTAAAGAGAGATAGATGAGAAGTCCTGATAAAATCTCCTTTCCCAGTCTGCTAGCCAGAAGGAAGTAATGCTTAAATCTTTCTATAAGAGTTCTTTATTGGCATTTTATTTCAAAATTGTGATCATGTATATATGTGGGTTTAGAAAATAACATCCTAATTTTAATTATGTTTATTGAACAGTGAAATTTCAGTCTGTATGGAAAAGTCATGGATCAGTTTTGTTAAACAGGTTTCTTTTTTGGAATATAGCCTCAAGAATATTGCATTTCATCCTTATCTATCTTTCCATCATAAGAGGTTTGGGGGGAGAATGGGTTTAAGTGTTTAAACTTACCAAAAATGGGTTTTTGTTTAAAATGACCATAAATGATTTTCATCTCAGCGTATTAAAGTTGACTAATGTCCTTCCTGATCTTAAAAATAGATAACCAGCCTGCTTGTCAAAAGGCTTGCTTTAAGGTTTACAGCACTTAAAAGGTTAAAAAGCAACTACTTACTAAGATGCAGTGAACAACTTATAGTAACAAAAGACTGAGTAAAGAGCTGATGAAGCACTGAGAATTTGTGTAAGTTATGAACATTAGGAGGAAAAAAGGTTTCAACTCTGTAAATTTAAAATAGACCTTGTAATACTAATGCTTTATGATATTCTTTTTAAAAATATGACTGTTGTGAATTGCTGTTAAAACATGTATTTTAAGCATTGTTTGGATGTAAACAAAAGCTCATTGTAAACCTGACTGTACCATAGATTTTGTTCAATCTTAAGTGGTTACCTCAGTTTACCAATTTGTACTATGAACTGAAATTTATAACTGAGTAATCTGCTAAAGATACAGTGTTTCAATGATGTAATCCTTTAAATCAAGATTCTTTTGGGTTATCAATTAGTAATTTTAGTGATCCTGAATGGAATGTTTAATTGACTTATAATGGTAAAGGCAAGTCAGAGAAGGTGAAGAGGAACGTTGGGTTTGAATACAGAAGAAAGAGGGACTTTGATCTAAAGTCCATAAAGCTTGGGTAAACAGATTTGTGATGGGAAAATGGAAGTTGTGTTCTACTTGTTAAGCAGAGGATTTGAAGGAAAAAAGAGAAAGAGAAAGAGAGGTGAAAGAGAACAGATAGATGTTCTGCTCTCATAATTGGATTTTTAACTTAGGGATAATTTCTAAAATTTATGTATGTGATTTTGGAAAAATCACAAATTATTCTGGAATTTCTCTGGTAAGTTGCCCTAGAGAAATTCCAGACTGACCTTGTTTTAGTTCCTTCAGATGGCCTAGGGCCAGAATGATCCACTCCCTTGGATGATCCAGCCTGATTTGTATTTACTGTGGAGCTAATCATTTCAGGTTTTGTGACTAAATTGTGATATGTTAATTCTTGCCAAAATATGTAAGAATAATGGCTAATGTGTAGACTCATAGTGATCAGCCCTATATGATGAGAAAAACTTTTTTGAGATATATGGAAATTTTATTTTTGGACTGCTGATAAGCAGAATTCTCTGAGCTGTAATGGGTAAGACTTGTCTTTTAAGACAAAAAGGCTTCTGGGATCCAGTGGCCACGAAGTATTCAAAAGAGAGAGAAAGTTCTATGATAGTTAGAAAGGCAATCCAGGGCTCAACTTGGACTGGACCTTCCTGACTTTTTAGGCTGCTAGTCCTTGAGTGACACAATGATGGTATAAGCCAGTAACAGCCTGTTATGATGATAATAATAGATAATTTGGAGAAGCAGATAAATGTGTCAGGGCCAGTAAACCTTCAAGTCACAGACACTGATTGACAGGCTTCAGTGAGAAAGGAGGGGGTTAGACACTCCTGGATCTCAAACCCCTCTCCCCTAAACAGTGTATGCTTCAGTTGGAAAATGGAGACTGTCTAAGATTCTTCTGGTAAGTTTCTGTTATGGCTGAACCCCAATGATGTTCCCTTTCTTTAATTTATATTCCTCACAGGTCTGATAGAGGAATAGGTAAAAGCTAGCTATCTAACTGTTGAGGACTGAGATGAATGATCTTCTTAAAACTGGCAGCTGACAGGATTCAAACTAGATGACCAGACTTGAGTTGTGAGTATTCCCCCAAATAATTTCCAGGCACAGATTTTGAAGATAAAGCTTATATTAAGAAGTAAAAAAGGAAAACTAGAGGAGTTAATGAAGGTATTTGGATAAAGAAAGGTGACCCTGATCTATTAGGTTGAAGCTGCCCTTCCCCCCCACAGGAGGGGGTGAAGGCAGCTAACTGAACTGGCTCTCTTCTTAGATAATTTACATATCTAATTCACTAAATCACTAAATAATTATTATATTGATATTGACAAGGACTAATTCTAACAAACAGGCTAACCCCTGAGTAGAAACCACACTGGCTTATGCCACAATGACCACTCAGGTGAACCCTCCCCCCCAAGTCTGGAGCAGTAAGTAGTCAGTCTGCTCACCTTAACCCCCACAAAGCAACTGCCAACTCTTCTCAACTACCCCCTCACCCAAAGTTCTCCAGGGGGATCCCCTGGAATTCTGGGTGAGGCTGTCCCTGTATCTTTGCAGGGATTCCATGCATCCATCTCTACATAACAGTAATTTCCCCCTTTTCTAGTAGGGATTTCCACTGGAAATTCTGCAGGCTTAAGGTATTGTAGCACAGATTACCCTGTCTGCACTAAACCTAAATTACTTCCTAAATGTTTTATTCCTAACCCCTTAACAGTCTTGCTGTGCTATGGCTTACTATACTATCTACCCCTATCTAAGGAGGGCAAAAGGAAAGTATAAACAAGGGGAAAAATTGATTTTGGTATAAAATACATCATAACAAATGTAACAGATTATCACAAACAGAAAATCCAAAACTGCAACAATTATAAGTTGCAAGCACTATCCCTAAAGCATGCAATGCAAACATCTTTGAAACACATTCAAAGCAAAAACGTAACAACCTACAGATCTTCTAAAACTTGTTCCTAACTCATAACAAAAGAAACATGGTAAAACTCTATAAGCCAAATGTCAGAAAACTAAGTTTTCATGTTAGTACCTTACTTAAACTAAGTTAGTGGTGTTAATAATCCTAAATTCTAAATTATTAGTATATTAATTTTATTCTGTTAGTCATAAGTATATGTACACTATATACATTACTTATTCTTATAGACTATAGTGACTCTCCCTAACTCTGTATTCAAAGATTCCTAAAGCTATCTTTCCCTAAGATGTTAGTAACTCTACACTATCGGTTAGTAATTATAATACAGGCTATCCACAATGCCTATTTACAGATGGAAGTTCCCTTGATGTCTACCAAATCAAAAAACAAACAATGGCTCTTTTGATATGTTAGAGATCCTAGGATACCCTTCCCATATATAGCTATTCACATTTACTTATAATACATATATACAAAAGAGACTCTCATTTATCTACATGAGGTCTATATCAAAAAGTAGACAGTCAGTTTGTGTTATGTCCAATGATCTAATGAGTGTTGATGTATGCACATACTTACCCTTACTGCAAGGATCTTCTGGCCCACCGGAGAACCACAATTCTCCTTGTGTAGCCATATGTGGTGTGACATGCAACTACCATGTGATGTCTCATATGTGCAATGTGTGTTTATAACATGATATTGCTGCTCCACGTATTTCTTCCTTTCAGTCCTCTTCCTGCACAGTATTTAATAAAGATTGCAACACTCTTGTGATTGTCCATTCCTTCGTGCCTCCTCTGCCGTGAATTTCTGCAGCTTGTAGTTCTTATGTTCTTTGTTTCTTCCTCTGTACTGCATGCATACTTGTCTGCCGTCTATCATCTTGTCTGGCGGTTGACTTGTCATCTTCTCAATCAGGAACAATTGTTGTTGTGATGTAATTGTGCTAACTTTGTGTTGTTTTCTGTTGCAAAAAATTTTGCAGATCTTTTTTTCTTGGTGTTTTTCCTTTTTAGAATTTTAAGTAGTTCATTCGTTTTCAACATAACCGTCTGTCTGCTGTGGATCTGGCAGTGCATTCATTCTTGTTGCTCTAAGTCAGGAAGTTCTTCATGATGTTCTTCATGTACAGCATGTTCTTTAACAGGCTTCACATGCGTGATGTGGAACCAAGGGTCCCTATTCTCAACTTTCACACAAGTTGGGCTAGTTAATAGCACCTGGAAAGGCCCGACCCATTTAGGGTCTAAAACAGATTTTTTTGTGAAGTTCCTTATATAGAACATGTCTCCCAGTTTAAGCTGATGTAAGCTAAAGTCTAAAGGAACTCTCTGGGTTAACAATCCAAGTTTGTGCAATTCATCCAGTCTCTTCTTCAAAGCTTTTATATATCTATATAGCTGACATTCAGCTCCAATGTGTGACAAGAGAGCTAACTTCTGGGATGAACTATGCCACGGAGCGTGCCCATACAGGAGTTCATACGGTGACAATCGTGTGTCACTACAGGGTTGACTTCTCAAATAAAAAAAGAACTATGGGGAGTGCTTGTACCCATTTCAGATGGCTTTCAGAACATACTTTCCCAATCAGAGTTTTAACTCTCTTATTGCAGATTTCAATTTGCCCTGAGGATGAGGGGTGATAGACTGAATGTAAACTTCTCTGTATCCCCAAGGTCTTATAAATATCATGCAAGATGTTTTGGGAAAAGTGTGACCCATGGTCCGAATCTATTCTAGCTGGTACAGAGAATCTCAGAACTATCTCTCTCAGAAGTGTCTTCACCACAAAGGCTGCATTGTTTTTCTTTGCAGGGAACACTTCTGGCCATTGAGTCAACCTGTCAATGATGACTAGGGCATATTTGTATCCTTGACAATTGGGCATTGATATATAATCGATCTGCAAGCACTCAAATGGGGTATATGCCAATTGTCTGCCTCCTAGTCCCTTAATTCTGGTCATGCCCTGATTGTATTGCAAGCAAACCTGGCATGTTCTATTTGCACAAGTGGATATACCAGGAGCCGTCCAGTGCCTTCGAATACCATCCACCAAGGATTGGGTCCCATAATGGCCTTTGGCATGCAATGCATTACATAGGGTATTATATAAAGATCTTGGAAGAATGGGTTTGTCCTCACTAGAAAACCATACACCTCTCACTAATTTGGCCCCTAGATTTTCTACCCAGTGCTTCACTTCCCTCAGGGAGTAGTATGCCTGTTTTTGATCTGCTTCATCCACCAAGGAGAAGTTCAGCACATTGATAGGGCCAAATCGGGCACTGAATTTGGCCATAATAGCTGCCCTCCTGTTTCCTAATGAGACTTCATCCACACCCTTTTGATGTGATCGGCAATGCATTACTGCCACTTCCTTAGGTAACTGGACAGCTTTCAGGAGTTGGTTTATAAGGCTCCCATAGGCTATCTCCTTCGCACCAGAAGTTATATATCCCCAATATTTCCAAATTTGGCCTGTACAATGTACTACATTAAATGCATATTTACTATCAGTCCAAACGTTCAACCTTTGACCCTGGCCAATTTCTAAAGCTCTAGTGAGACTTAGGATTTCAGCACCTTAAGCACTCATGGACTTAAGTAGAGCTGCATACCATAAAGTCTGATCTTGAGTTATTATAGCTGCACCTGTATATCGTTCTCCATCTATCACAAACGTAGAACTATTGGTAAACAAAGTCAGATCAGGAGAGACCAAAGGAATATCAGTCAGGTCATCTCACGTTTTCTGAACTATGTCCAAGGTTTCTGCACAGCTATGGATGGGTTCCCCTTCTAATGGTAAGTCTGGCATTAGTGTAGCTGGGTTGATCTCCTTACAACAATGGAAAGTTAGGTTCTCATTGCTCAGCAACACAATTTGATACTGGGATAAGCGCTGGGATGTAAAAGCTTACAGGTTGCTGTTTTTCAAGATGGTATCTATTTGATGAGGAGAGTACAGCATAATCCTGTATCCCAAAACCAGATCTGGAGATTTCTTAACCATTAGGGCTATAGCTGCAATTGCTCTCATACATGGTGGCATCCCCCTAGCCACAACATCTAGCTGGGAGCTATAATAGGCTGTTGGTCTGAACTGATCCCCAAGAGTGCATCAACACTACACTGGCTATTCCCTTGTCCTCATGCACAAACAGGTGAAACGGTTTTGCATGGTCAGGGATACCAAAGGCAGGACTGGACAACACCACTGTTTTCAGTTTTTCTATCGCATGCTTGTGCTCCCATGTAAGTCTTAAAGGTTCTGAGACAGTGTTCCTAGTCAAGTCTGTTAGAGGTTTTGACATCAGATTATATAACCAGGTATCCACTGCCTACAGTAACCCGTGATACCTAATACCGTACGGAGCTGCTTCTTGGTCTTAGGCATGCACAGCTTTTGTATATGTGCAACTCTCTTTTGGGAAATCTGTCTTATACCCCTTTCCAACATGAAGCCGAGGTACTCTACTCGTGGGAACACCCACTGAATCTTATTTTTGGAAATCTTGTGTCCCCTTTTACACAGCTCTTGCAACAGATATTTGCTGTCCCTTTGACAGACTCGAGCACTTGGTGACATTAGCAAAAGGTCATCCACATAATGTACTAGCTTGCTCTCAGTGAATATAATGGACTCAAGATCTCTTTGTAGGATCTGACAAAAGATATTTGCACTTTCAGTGAAACCCTGTGGAATTCGGGCCCAGCAGAGTTGTTTGCTCTCCCAGGAAAATGCAAAAATCTTCTGACTGGACTCATGCAGGGGTACAGTAAAATATGCATAGCACAGGTCCACGACTGTGAACCAGGCTGCATTACTTGGAATCTCGGTGATGATATTTGCCGGGCTAGGTACCACTGCATGTCCCTTCTTAACAAAATTGTTCACTGGTCTCAGATCCTGCACAAAACGCCATTGTGTCTTGCCATTTGGATCTTTCTTTGGCTTCTTACTGGGCAAAATAGGTGTGTTGTACTTGGATATAGTGTAGACCAAAATACCTTGTTCCAGGAGATTTTGGATAATGGGCCTGATACCCTCTGTGGCCTCTTTGCTCAACTTATACTGAGGGATTCTAGGTGGAGTACCCTTTTTCACCTCGATCTTAACTAGGGATGGCAGATTTTAAAATTCCCACATCAGTTGAATGCTTAGCCGAAACTGCCTCTGGGATATCTTTCGGGATTTCAAAGATACTCCCCATGTGTTGTTCCTCCTCATCACCCTCCACTTGCCCCAGGAATAGCAAGGGATGGTGTTTGAGTGACTGTTTGGGTAAGTGTAGGAATATCTGTCCTGACCTATCCCACTGGATAGTGGCACCTAATTTACAAAGAACATCCCTCCCCAGGAGATTGGATGGACAACCAGGTATCAACAAAAAGGAATGATCTAAAGTCACTGGACCTATTTTCACCATTTTAGATCTTAGCTTGGGCACCAACTCCATCTGCCCAGTGGCTCCTTTTACTCTCACAGACCCCATTAGTGCACAATTTTCTGGTGCTGATGTCAACACAGACCGGGTTGCTCCGGTATCAATAAGAGCAGGATAGATTTGATCTCCTATTGTCACCATAACCAAAGGTTCCCTGTCTTTAGCTGTCTGATCAACAGGTACCAAAGGTGTTTCTATCTCTATGTCCCCCAAATCCCATTGATCTTATTCTAGGACTTCTGTCTGTGCTGGCTCAAGACTCTGTGAGTGTAATGATGGTAAGTCTCCTTCAAAAGTGGCTTGTTGGACTGCCAATGCCTGAATTGGCATCCCTGGACTATTCATGGGCCTATCAGTGTCAAAGTGTATCTCAGTTTTCCCAGACCATGAGTAAGGTAGAGTGTCCTTGTCTTCACTGAACATGCTTTGCTGGACTTGAGCAAAGTTAGATTCAGGAGAGGTATTTCTCTGCATTAAAGGAAATTCTACAGAATTGGGAATGTGTTTTTGGTTCATGACTACATCCCAATCCTGTGAGTCTATGCTTTCTTCTTGTATTTGTTCCCTAGACTCCATCTCAGTAACAGGAAACTTAACTCTAGATGTATTTTGCATAGGAAACAAAGCCAGTGTTGTAGATTCTTCCTTTGTCCCTATTGGTGTCATTTTGTTCCTCTCTTGGCTACTGACATTTATGAAATTGAATTCCTTTAAATGCATTAACTCAGAATCTACTCCAAAAGCAGCTCTCTTTGGAGTATCACAGGCTTGAAAGTGTGCTACATCTTCATGCACTTGACCCTGAAGTAGGCTTGGTACAAATTCCCTAGCTCCAGGATCTAGCTTTAAAATTCCTCTAGTATTGTAGTTACTAGACTTTTCACTTTTCCTTCCAGCTTCCCTAATTGGTGATAGAGAAGAGGTTGTGCCCGTGTCTGAGAATTTAGCACTTTCCTTCTCAATGGTCTGCAGGTGCCCATCTCCCTTGTTGACACTGTCTGTTTCCAAGAGATCCGCATTAGAACACCTGTCTATAATCATTGCCTTTGCTGTTTGGCCTTGCTATACATGTAAATGATCCACAGTCTTACTACAGAATGGTTCTGCCCCCCCCATAGTGAGAATCAAGGAATGCTACCTTCTTCAAGCTTTTATCAAGAACTTGTGCAGATGTGCCTGGTTTTCTGTCAGTGTACCCCATATCACTGTTTCCTTTCCCATAAATTCTCTCCTTAATTTCTATTATATCCTCCTCCATTTGCAACTCCTCCTCAGTCATATCTTTGTAACTTTGTGTTACCTCCTCCAACCCATAACTCATAATATCTTCTGCACCCATTTTGTTCTTCTCACATTCCTTCGCTACATCATTATCACTGCCCTTATCTTTTCTTGCAACAACTGCTTTCTCTAAGGCTGCTTCCTCAGATCATTAGGTACTAGGTCTAGCTCCTTGGGACAGGTATTCTTCCATTTTTGACAAGCTTGTGGACGTACTAAACTTGGCACAGTCATGGTCACAACATCTGGCCTTCACCTTATCACTGTATCTACTATTGTTGTCCCTGTTGTTATTATTATTGGTGTTACTATTGTATCTGGAATTATAGTATGTATTCCTCCTGGTGTTATTATTATTATTCCTATTTCCAAAGTTAATTTGGGACTTAAATCTACAATCCCATACCATGTGGTCTATTTTGGAGCATAGGAAACATCTTTTAATTGTGTTGTTTGCACTGCCACTAGAAAATTGCCTAGGCCTGCTTTGGCTCCTCTGTTTGGTGGACATCAGAGCCATATTTTTAATTTCTTCCACCTCCCTGGCCTTCTGAGCTTCCCTCAATTGCTTTTTTAGCTCAGCAATCTCCCAATCTTTATCCGAGGTCTTAGATGGTTTAGATTCACTATCCTTCGAGTCATGGACACAAGCCTCTGTCTTCCTCAATTCCTCAATGGGCATGGTCTCCCATTGTGGGCAATGTAGCCTAAAATATGTCTGGATATAGTTCTGACTCCCTTTCACAAATTGCCTCTTGACATGCTGAATGTTGTCCTCAGCAGTCATGTCCCTAAACCCTAGGATAGTCTCCCCAGCTTCTAGCAGTCTGTCTAGGTATATGCTCGGGTGTTCCTCCTCCCCCTGCTTCAGCTTTTCAAATGAGCCCCATGCATTTGATCTTCTGGCATGAAGTCTCATCGCCTCTGCCAAGTCCTCCCTGCATCTCCTAAGATATGTCATATTTGCATGGGATGACAGCTCCAGATCTTGATGATGTTCTGGCCACAATGCAAGATTGGGATTGCTCCTTGTTTCTGCGATAAACTTAGCCTTCTCACTTGGGGTAAATAGTTCTGATAACAGGAGTTCTATGTCCTTGAAATTCGGATTGTAAAGCCTGACTGCCCTTTTAAATTCCTTGATTGCCTTATGTGGATTTACGAAAAAGTGGGGGAACCTCCTTTTTAAAATTTTTAGATTCCCCCCAGTAAATGGTTTGTAGCCCTTGATGTGAATGATTCCAGCATCCGGTTGCACAATTGTCCTATCTGTTATTGGAAGGATTGTTACAGGAGCTGCCTCTGCCCCTGCAACTTCTTGCTTTTCTGGGTTGTCATTTTTAATCTCTTGTTTTATTTCACCCCCCTTCTTTGTTGTGACCGTGTTCTCTATTATTTCCAATTGCATAATCGTCTTGGCATCTAATTCCTTCCCTTCTCTAATCTGTTTGTTAATCTCTATCAGTGTCTTCATATGTTATAACATCTGTTCCATAACCAGATTAGTAACTTCAGCCTTTCCAAATGTGAAAGCCAGTACCTTCCTCAAAATCATTAGGGCTCCATAGCAAGTTGCAGTCATGACTATCCCTGATGGTACATAAGCCAAGGCATCCCCCACTGTTATCGTTAGCCAAAGGTAAGTGTCATAAAGTTCTATCACTGTTTTAAAAAAATTGGGGAACTGTGACAAACCAAAATGTGGCACAAGTCTGCCAAATCCCATACAGTAAAACTCCAGAGCACCCCAAAGTAATAATTGCTCTATTGATCATACTGGCCATATATCTCTTCTCCACTAGGTTCTAGAGTAAAAATCCTAAGATGGCTGGCCAAAACTGTTATGATGATAACCTGGAATTCTGGGTGAGGCTGTCCCTATATCTTTGCAGGGATTCCATGCATTCATCTCTACCTAACAAGCCTCAGCTTGTATATGAAGCCACTCACTATGTGTCCTTTGGGACTAGAGGAAATATTTTCTCTGTCTGCCTTTTCCTTTGTGACAAATTCCCATAATCAGCACATAATGCAAATTAGGTTAATAACTGAAAATTATCAAATTGTTATGGAACATACTTTGAGAAGTAGGTAAAGTTTATTAATGAATGACTTGTATTTGCAGCTTTAATTTACCACAATTGAAGTTTGGATCTTGAACTTGGAAATATAGCCCCAAACTTTCTGGATCTCCTCCAGAATCTGGAGTAAAGAAATTAATCTGTAAAATATTGCTATTCAGGCATTTATAGATGCCATATTTATTTGGGGATTTTTAATTTGTTCATTTTCTAGTTTTTTAAGTTGTATGCCCAATTCATTAATTTCTGCCCTCTCTAATTTGTTAATATATGCACCCAGTGATTTCAATTTTCCCCTTAGAACTGCTTTGGCTGCATCCCATAGGTTTTGGTAAGAAGTCTCATCATTGTTATTGTCTTCAATGAAATTATTAATCGTTTCTATGATTTGTTCTTTCACTAACTTATTTTGGAGAATCATATTATTTAATTTTCAATTAGTATCATATTATTTAATTTTAAATTCGTTTTTGGTTTGCCTCTCCATGTATTCTTACTAATAGCTATTTTTATTGCATTATGATCTGATAAAGTTGAGAGAATTGATTCATGCCCTATAGAGAAGTAGAAGGGTAACAAAAGGACTGGTGAGGAGGGAAGCAACACTAGGAAGGGAGGGGGAGGAAGGGTAGCTTAAAAAAACCCTAAAGAAGAATAAGATGGGAATAAGAAGGGAGAGGGGAGAAAGAAAAGTACAATAAGGGAGGGGATTAGGGGAACTGTTTAAAAACAAAATACTTATAGTGAAATAGTGAAAGAAGAAAGGGCAGGACAAGGAGAGAGAGTCAAAATGTCTGGGAATACACAGTTGATAATTAGAACTCTGAATGTGAATGGGATGAACTCACCCATGAAATGGAAGCAAATAGCAGAGTGGATTAGAAACCAAAATCTTACCATATGTTGTCTACAAGAAACACACATGAGACAGGCAAACATACATAGAGTAAAAATGAAAGGATGGAGAAAAATCTATTGGGCTTCAAATGGGAAAAAGAAGGCAGAAGTTGCAATCATGATTCTGACAGAGCCAAAGTAAAAATAGATCTGGTTAAAAGAGATAGGGAAGGTAATTACATCCTAATAAAAGACAGTATAAACAATGAAGAAATATCAGTACTCAACATGTATGCACCAAATGGTATAGCATCCAAATTTCTAAAGGAGAAGCTAGTAGAGCTCGAGGATGAGATAGATAGCAAAACTATACTAGTGCCATATTTATTTGGGCTTTGCAAAAGTTTTTTTTTTTTAACAGAAACATCACATACCATCTCTGCAAACAACTTAGGGATCAGATTTCTTAAAGGAATCTATTCCTGTCAGAAGATGATTTCTGAAGATGGAGTCTACTAAATTTTTTCTGTTTATATCTGTTGCTCTAGTTTTTGCCCCAGTCCTGGCTTCTACACTTCTGCCTTAGGGACTGACTCTCCTGCTTGTGACCTGTCTGCCAGTCAGGGGAAACAGTTACTGGATGCATCCTTCAGATCTCCAAGTCTTCAGGCTCCAGCTACTAGGACCCAGGCTTTCATTGAGGACCTGCCCTAAGGACTCTGTGCGCACAGTCCCTCTTCAGAGGCTCGACACCACTTATCAGCTTTGAAGAAGCTACAGAAGACTGAAACTATTGCCCCTTTTGCCTAGATTCAGAGAGGGGGGAGATGGCTTAGGACATTGTATCCCCAAATTATAGAAGTATTTCAGGCAAACTGTAAGCAGGAAAATTCCTTTTCTCCCTTACATCCTTGTGACTACTAACCCCAAACATCTGATAACTTGATAAGATCCTGAGAGGATTACCCTCCTTGGATTGTCCTTTAGATTTGAGATGGACATAGAGATACATCCTCAGGCTATGCCTTAATACCATCCTGTTGTATCTAAGATATCTATCTGTCCCCTAAACTGTGAGGGTCACCACCTATGTCTTCAGGCAAACCTTCCCCCCCAATCTCTACTGTGCCTCAGGGCATACCAATCTAGAGTCATGTCTTTACTTAAAGATACCAGAATTGATGTCCTCTGGAAGCAGCTTTTCATCTATGCTGTCCTCCTAGCCAGATTCAACATTACCTTCTAAATGAATAAATTTCTCTTTTTATTAAAAAAAAAAAAGAATTAAAAGAAGTAATCCAGCAATATGTTATTCTCTACAAGACTTCATATTGAATTTATTTCTTTTACAAATTTTGCTGAACATAAATAACATCTTAAATGAAACAAGTTAAAATTTGAAATTTTTTTTAACATAATAATCTTATACAAACTTAATTCTGATGTTGGACTTTTCTATTTTAACCAAAATTTACAATATTTGGCTCAATGCCAGGTAATCATCTGGTTTCCATGTAGAGTTTATTTCTATATTTTGATTTAAAAAAAAGAATAAAATGAAAATGCTCCACAAATATGAGATGGAAAATGATAGCTATGTATCAAATTTAATATATTTGAAATTTCATGAAAAATATTAATTGAAAGTCACTTCTAAACATTTTAGATGATCACTGATGTCTTTCTTGACAGTCCAATCCAAAATATAGTTCATTTTCTAATAAAAAATTACATCATGTCACAATTTAATCAGTATAATTCTCAGTTGTGTGGGTATAAAATATTAGTTTCTTAGCCATATTAGTTTCTTAGCCATACTTTATACTTTGTCTTAAACATTGAATTTACTTATATTTGTACCCTATTACTTTGTGCTTAGTTCATTTCTAAACTCTTAAAAATTTTAAATATGCTAAACTTTGTAATCATATCATTTGTAAATGTATTCATGTAAAAAGATAGTCATTAAAGAACTCACATAATTCATTTCTCAACTCAAATAAATGAAAAATAACTTATCTCTTTGCCATGGGAAAGCCACATACCTGTGTGTATTAGTAGAGCACGTGCCTTCCCCCTCTAACTAAAATGCTAAAAAATGTTAGTAGGTCTTGATTTTTTAAATGAATTATTTTCACAGTGTAATCTAACACACTTAAATTGTTGTAGCAGTCTCTTTGATACTAAAACTTATTTGTGTATGTTGCAATATGTCCCTATTATATTCACATTAGTTTTTAAAATATGTTTAGTAATGTGTCAATGGATGAAATTTTCAAGTCATTAATTTTGCTCTATATGTGGAAATTCTACAAGGAGCAATTGATTTGTTTTCCTCAAAAGTATGAATTAGATTAAAAATGCCTATTTAGCTTGTAAATTGGCACCAAAAAATTATTCATTTCACCATCATGCAGATATTTTTTAAATGCAATTAAAACAATACTCACTAAGTTACAAATATCAATTACCTTACCTAATAGCAAAAAATAAATTTGTCCTTTTACGCTACAATAACTGATTCAACATCATTGTATGTGATTTGTATCCCATAAGAGACTGTATTGTTAGAAATTAGTATTATCTCCAACTTCTAAATGAAATCATCTCCAAAATATACACTTGACAATTGCTTTCACACATAGTAAAATTAATTTTTCTACAATAGTGTGAGCTTCCCTATTTTTTGCAATTTGATAACAACTACATATGCAATTTCAATTACTTTTCTTCTTTATTGTTTATTCACAGAAATAAATTAATAAACATGTGCTTTCAAATCATATTCTTTCCACTCATAAAATTGAAATGGCTTATCAAGTAAACAAGCATTTATTAAATACTGTAAGAATTAAATTTTAATGGTTGACTAAAATATATGAAAATTATAAATAATATGGTAGTCACTAATTCAAAGTATTATTGCTCAAAGTCAAAATGACCTTTAATAGCTTTTATTTACAAAAGTGTGGAAAGAATGAAAGTAGAGAAATACAAAAGGGTAGAGAAGACATTAGCCTATCTAACTAAATATTGCTCCAATGCTCGACTCAGCCAGGACTTGTTGACCTTCAACCAGAATTAAACTTTCTCCAGAAGACAGGAAGGGAAAGCCAGCTATCCACTTACCCAAGTTCCCTCCAAGAGGTACTTGAGCTGAAGGTGGTTCCTGAGGTTAACTTTCTTCCTTGAGTCCACCTTCTTCTTGAAGCTGACTTCCCTCTTGAAGTCCAACTCCTTCTCAAGAAGCCAACTTCCTTCTTGGAGTCAACTTCCTTAGCCCCAGAAATTCAGGGCCTTTTATAGTGGCTTTTTGCCTTCTAAATTGTCCAGCACTGCCCATGGGGCAGTGTTTGAGGGAACCGGTTCTCACCTTCTGGAGGAGTGAATACTCATCAAAAGGGTTCATAGATTCCTGGCTGATTGAGTTTCTGAGGGTGTGAATTCACTAAGTGGTTTGGAGCTCCTCCTTCTAGTTCAAGGTTATTGTGTTGATTCAATCAAAAGGTGGACAAAGGAGAGTTAATCCTGTCTTTACAATCTAGTGAGGTACTTAAGTTAGTGTTAATTAAAGTGTTACCTCCAACTAGGTAAAGAGAATAAAGAATTCCCTTTCACAAGAGTAATTCAAAGAGAACAAAGAATTCTCTTTTACAATACTTACTAAGCTTATTTATTAATTACTTATATCATATATTTGCTAAAAATTGGGAATATGAATACAAGCAGGAAGATAGGCCTATTGGAGGGTTTTAGTTATAACTAATTATGAAGAAATTAAAAATGTATTCAAAAGCTGACTCTAATGAGCAGAGAGTTCATGGACCAGACTTATGGATATATTTCTAATTTTTCAGATTGATTTCTGAATCCTTAAATTGGATTGGGCTTAAGTTTTGTTGAACTTAAAAATTAAGCCTCTATTATTATCTGCAGTCTGAAAGCTAGCAAACAATTTGTAAAGGTCCTTTGAAATGTCAAAGACCCATACTTAACATCTGAATAAATTTAAAGATTTGACTAAAGTCAGGAAGGACTTTCAAATGAGTTTCTCTCCTGGGTACCTGGTTATACAATTGTGTCACTACTTATTCCTTTATCTTGTAATTGGTCCTAATATTACCTTAATACTTTAGTTGTTTCACCTGTTTGATTGACATTCCCAAAACCCAATGTGTGATGCCCAGGTTATGTTATAAATATTGCTTTCATATTTCAATTGTAAATGTTGAAGTAAAAGAGAAGAGTTTTAAGCTTCTCTTTACAAGAACTTATCAAATTATACATTGCAGTCATGGAAATTCATTATCTCTATGAAATGAAAATCAAATTTTATGTATTCTTCATTAGATTTCCTTTTTCATGACTGTCAACAATAGAGTTATCTTGAATATCTTTATTTACTTTTTAAGAATTATGACATATGAATGACTTTTACTGCTTTCCTGATCAAAGTGTATTAAATCTAAATGAATATTTTGAGATTCCTCATTAACATATTTTTCAACTTTCTTTTTTGTATACTTCTAGTCTTTACCTGATAATCCACTGAGGTTTCTATAATTTAAAAAGCAATTTTAAAAATGGAAAACATTGCTGAAAAGAATAATAAACTGGAGGAATTCCATGTGAACTGGAAAGACCTCTAGGAATTGATGCAGAGTGAAAGGAGCAGATCCAGGAGAACATTGTACACAGAGACTGATACACTGTGGTACAATGGAACATAATGGACTTCTCTACTAGTAGCAATGCAAGAATCCAGAGCAAGGCTGAGGGACTTATGAGAAAGAAAACTAGCCACATTCAGAGGAAGAACTGTGGGAGGAGAAACACAGAAGAAAAACAACTGCTTGAACACATGGGCTGATGAGAATATTATTGGGGATGTAGACACTAAACGATAACTCTAGTCCAACTATCAATAATATGGAATTAGGTCTTGATCAATGATACATGTAAAACCCAGTGGAATTATGCGTTGGCTAAGGGGAGTTAGGGGGGTTTGGGGGAGAGGGAAAGAACATGAAATATGTAACTAGGGGAAAATGTTCAAAATAAAAAGTAAAAAAAATGGAAACCATTGACTAATAGCATATAATGACCTAACAGCAATGGACTGGTTCACTATACTTGTATGTATGTGTGTATGTGTGTGTGTATATATATACATACATACATACATATATATGAATTTACATGTCAAATGCTCTGATGTTTCTGATGAAAAATGACAGTCAAATTATTCCTTTATGCCAAAAGCATATCATTTTTTCATTAATGATAAATCTTGGGAAGATACATTATTTAGGGATTTTCTTTGAGTGCTTTTGCTTTTAAAAATAATATTCTAATTTTTCCTTTGATTTCTCATAAATGATGCTATTTCAACTGATTTTTCCTTAGTTTATGATTCTCTCTGTGACATTCTTTGTGGGTTAAACTTGGAGCTACTTTTCATTGACATCCTTTGGGTTCTGAAAAAGGTATATTTAGTCTTGTTTCCAGTAATTTTGGTCAATATTTATTCTATGAATTTCTGAGGTATTAAAATTAGGCTGCTTATTTTATTATATTTTTCCGGAATAATTCTTAAATGATACCTTTCCATTTAGTTATCAGGCTCAGCTTTCTTGGCACGTATTCATTCAGTCTTTATTTTTATTTTATTTCATGAATTTGTGATCTTTCTCCACATTATAGAGTTCTAAATCTGTTATTTTCTTTCTCAAAGACTGTATTCTTTAGGAGACATTCTCCATTATTTGCTTTAATGTCTCTACTCTGGTTCATCTTTTTGGACTCTTCTTTTAGGGCTCTAATTGAATTGGTTGGAGATCTTCCAGGATTCATTATAATACGTTCTTTTTCATTGGAGAATGTTTGATTTCCTTGAAGCCTTTATTCACTTTATTAGATCCTTTTCTTGATTATAGCTCATTGTTCCTTATTGACTATTTTCTAAGCTATTTTTCCTATGATATTCTTTTCACAGTCAGTTCTTTCCTATCCAATCTTTGCTGAACTAGAAATAAACTTATTCCAAACTTCTACCTGGTTGCCTGGTCTGAAACTGGACAGAGAAAATATATGCTTGCTTCAAAGACTAACACTCACAAAAGTACCCCAAATTGGATTATGATTAAAATTCTCTGGAGATTGTATATTCATTTATAATTATTTATTAGATAGTAGAAAGAGAAATGTAGTAACCTAATCACCTGGCTGCATCTAACTAATCTGTTTGCTGCACTTGTCTCCATTTGCTAGCCAAAAGTGGCCTGCACCAAGAAGAGTCTCCAGACCAAGCACTTAGAGCCAAAAAACTCCCCCAAAAGATCTTCTCACTTCCTCAATCCCCTCTTCTATAAAGCCATTGACATCACTCCTTCTGGGTCTCCTTTGACCTCAGTTCAGGTCAGAGGCCAGTTTTCTAGACATCAGATGTCAGGGGGGACAAGAAGCAAGCATCTTCTGGGATGCCAGGGAGCCACGAGACCTCTAGCACCCTTTCATAGAATACCTACATGCCCAATCAAAGAAAGGGCTAATACCAATCAAAATGGGTTTCCAGAACTTTCTTTTTAAAAAAAAGAGAGGAAAGAAGGGCATAATTTATATTAATTTCACAAAATCTCCACTCTGATTCTTTGGGAGATTAACATGTTAGTCTTTCCAGTGAATCATCCCATATATAATATCTACATTTCAGGAATGTCTTACCAGGGTGAATAAGAGCCCAAAGATATTATACATTTCATGGAGTGTCTAACTATATTCTGGATATTTCTTAACATTAAAAAATGATTGATAGGTGCATTGATGAGAAGTCATTAAAGGGCATTCCCCCTTTTTTTGGTACAAGGGTTTTACAATCAAGATAAAATATATCCAAAGGCTCACTCAGAGTCTCATGATATAATGTTTGATTTTTGGGGACATCCTCAATTGCTCCTATCTTTTTAGTCCATTAGAAATCATGACAATCTTTACCACATGTTCTCCAGAAGATCTGCTTTCCTGGTCCAGGTTATAGGCGATATCTTTTCCTAAAATTGCTTTGAAAACTTTAGAATAATTTCATAATCCCTCCTCAGGAGGATGAGATACTGCCCAGAATCTAATCCTAACACAATCTGATGGTAACACAAAATAATACAGTGAATAACAATAATACAGTTGGTAAATGATGTATGGCTAGGTTACTAATTTAATAATGCATTAAATGATATATGAATCACTTCTCCCAAAAACAAGAGAAAAAAAATATATATATGTAAAGAGAGAGAGGATATTAAAATTATAACAAGTCTCTGATATATATTCAAGGTCTAGTATGCAGGACAAGGACAGGTGCCACTATAATGCAGTTACCAACCATCTGCCATGACTAAAGAAAGTTGCCATGTCAAAGAAAAAAGAAGACAGAAGTCTGACAAAAAGGGAGAATGTGGTCCCATAGTCTGATTTCTACTCCATCATAGGGATAGAAAGCTGCAGTCAGAGCCAAATAGGGATATTCTCATGTCTTGCAGTCTCATGTTTATAGGCTAAATCAGAGGCCAACCTCAAAACTTTGCTGACCAGTCACTTCTCCAGTTCTTCCCTGAGACGACTCACCCTCTTTGGCACTGACATTTATCACCCTTACAGGGGTTCTTGACATCCATGATCATCTCCTTATCAGCATTCATCAGTGATTCGTTAGCAGTCCCTTCACAGTTTTCCTTGAATCAGACTGAAATATCACTTATAGTCCCATAAGATTTAATAACCAATGGCAGATTTCAGTAGTCTAAGCTTTGGGGTATACAACATTGCAAACTGATTTTTCAATATAAAATATCAGTTATAATTCCATAAGTAAGTTTTTTTAAATCATACTTAAAGGAAAAAGAAAAAAATCAAAAAGATCATTTCTCAAATCCCATTTAGCAATGTAATAGTTAAACATACTCATTTTTAAAAACATAGATTGATTACTTAAAAGGTAAATATTTCTAACATGTCATGATTCTCAGAATGCAAACACATAAGTTTTTTTCTCCTGGTGAAAGGTTGGCATAGATTTTATTACAACAACTAAGGCAAAGTCTGAAAAGGACAAAAATTACAAGGATTAAAAAGGCCCATTTGACCACATTTGGCAACAGACCTGTGCCCTGTGCCATGAGAAGTTCCACCATGCATCGTTAGATGTCATGTGGGTCTCTAACGCAATTTGCTGAGTGTCATTCAAAATTCTCTGAAGCTTGTGGACATTTGTAGCAATTTAACCTGATCCATTTATATAAGAACAACAAGATTGATTAATAAGAGCACAGGCATCCCCAGAAGTGAAATAAGCATATCAAGGGCTAGCTGATTTTGTATAACTGTCTTTGCCAAGGAATCAGTCTCCTCTGGAGGAAGGAGATCACCATAAAAGTTTGGGAGATGACTTGAATTGTATCCTGAGCCAATTTCTCAATCTCAGCAGAGATATTCCTATAGAACCTTTTATTGCCATCATCCCCAAAGTGGATATAGCAACCCAGAAAAATCTCTGTGCTACAGATGAAGTGGCTACTGAATTAGGACTAGATCAAGTCTTGATCCACGTATGTCACCAAAGTGCCCAGATTCCTAGCCATGGACTTGCCTACATGGCCAATAAAATGATTATGTACCAACACTGGAGGGGTAACCTAGACTAAACCACAAATCCCATACCTCCCTTGGGGAAGGGAAGAGTAATCTGAAGGTTTAGAAATGCAGAATTGCCCAGGGGTCACCAAACAGCATGAGAAATCTGTCTTCAACTGAGAAAAGGCAGACACAGTTGCAAAAGATATGTATTTATGTGACCTATCCTTTATACTATTTGGCTTTGTCTTAGCACAGATAAATGTTGTGGTAGGGAATGGAATAGTGAGGTTGTACTTCACATCCCTCATGTTACAAAAGAAGCTCCTCGTCCCTCCAGCAATGGATAATTGCTCTTAAAAAGCAGCCTTTCATTACGAACTATAGTCTAGCTCTTAAATGCATTAAATCTTAATTATCAGAAATTACAATGTTCCTACCTAAACCATTATTTCACTGAGGAGATTAAGAATGTTTGTGGGAAACTTTTAATTCTTCCTTCTTTTGTACTTCTAAAAACCTCTATATTTCTTCACACAAGGTAGCTAGGTAGCACAGTAAATAAAGTACTACACCTGAATTTGAATTGAAGACTTCAATTTAAATCTGCCCACAGTTATTAATTGACTGTGTGACCTTGGGCAAGTCACTTAACCTCTGTCAGCTTTAGTTTCCTCAGCTATAAAATGAGGATAATTGCAACATCTGTCTCATAGGGTTGTTGTGAAGATCAGATGAGATATTTATAAAGTGCTTAGCCCAGAGCCTGGCACATGGTAGGCTCTATATAAATGCTTATTAACTCCCTCCCCCAACCCTTTCTTCCTTTGTCCTAATCTCAGAGAATAAAGTAGCCTTTCTCTTAGCTAAGACAGATGCAATTCTGCACGGGTAAAAGATATATCTTCAGTGACAAATGCCTTCTCAACCATCCCCAGAGCTTATCAAATTGCTTAGTTCTCTGCAGGCTCAAAGGTAGTCTAGCCTTGTCCAGAATGGTGTTGAGAGATTTCTTTTCATGTGGTAATCGAATTAGATGCTATTCCAATTCTGAAAAATCTATGATTCTATGAAGATTTAGTGTTGCCTAGATTTTGAAATAAAATTGGGTATTTAGGCCATTGAGTTAGTCTAATTATAAGTCCTAGAACTGAATAGGGAAAAGAGAATCAACTAAAGAAGGAAATGGCAAACCATTCTAGTATATTTGCCAAGAAAACCCCAAATAGTTTTGACAAAGAGTTGCACATGAATGAAACTACTGGAAAACAATAAACTATATTTGGGAAATTGCTCAGTGCTTTGAATATTTCCAAATGCTGGCAGCTACCATAAGAATGATGCACATAGTACCATCTGTTAGTGATATAAGATGCCCTAAGGCCAATGTAGTACTAGAAGTATATTGATCTGGGGGCAGCTGGGTAGCTCAGTGGATTGAGAGTCAGGCCTAGAGACGGGAGGTGCTAGGTTCAAATCCGGCCTCAGACACTTCCCACCTGTGTGACCCTCGGCAAGTCACTTGACCCCCATTGCCCACCCTTATCACTCTTCTACCTAGGAGACAATACACAGAAGTTAAGGGTTTAAAAAAAATGAAAAAAAAAAGTATATTGATCCTAGGGTCAGGCATTCAAGCAGTTTTGACAGGACTGGAGAGTGGTAAAATTAGTGATTACTATACTTCTTGCTGGGTATTAGAAAGCAAGAAAGCAAAACATTCCCTTTCCCCTCCTTTATTTCATTTATAGAGATGACCTCTAGTGGGACAGAGACAGGCAATCCTTTCCTATGATATAAGGAAAACTGTGGAGAGTACTTTAGAACTATTCCTCTGATGCATTGAAACTGAATGCCAAGCAAGGAGACTACAGCAATATATGACAAGGATTATTCACTTATGACAGTTGGAATTTATTCCAGGAATACGGGGCTGATTTAATATTAGGAAAATTATCAGCATAATTGACCATATAAATAACCAAACTACAGAAATCCTAGGATTATCTAACAGAGTCAGAAAAAGCCTTTGACAAAATATAACTCCTATTCCTATTAAAAACACTAAAAAGCAAAGGAATAAATAGTCTATTCCTTAAAATGATTGTCATATCAACCTAAAACCATCAGCAAGTATAATATATTATGGGAATAAGTTAGAAGCCTTTCCAATAAGTCAGGGGTGAAGGAAGGATGCCCAATTTCATGACTGTTATTTAATATTGTACTAGAAATGCTAACTTTAGCAATAAGAAAAGGAAAAGAAATGGAAAGAATTAAAGTAGGCAATGAGGAAACTTGCAGATGATATGATGGTATCCCTAGAGAATCCTAAAGAATAAACTAAAAACCTAGTTGAAATAATTAATAAACTTCAATAAAGTTGCAGGATACAAAATAAATGCACACAAATCATCAACCTTTCTATATATTACCATCAAAGTTCAGCAACAAGAGAAAGAAATTCCATTTAAAATAAATCCAGACAATATAAAATACCTGAAAATCTATTTGCCAAGACATATATATGAACACAATTACAAAACACTTTTTACACAAATAAAGTCAGGTCTAAACAATTGGAAATATATTGATTGTTCATGAGTTGTCTGAGCTAATAAAATAAAAATGACAATTCTACCTATATTAATTTACTTATTCAGTTTGTACCATTACCAAATAATTATTTTATAAGACTAGGAAAAATAAAGAAGTCATCTAGAAGAACAAAAGGTCTTTCAAAGATATGAAGGAAATTAATGAAACAAAATGTGATGGAAGGTGGCTTAGCACCAAATCATTAAAACAGAATGGTAGATCAATGGAATAGATTAGATACACAATATAATCTTAAATAACCTTAGCAACCTAGTGTTTGATAAACCCAATCTTTTGGGATAAGAACTTACTATTTAACAAAAATTTCTGGGAAAATTGGAAAACAGTGTAGATCAGTATCTCATGCCTTATATCAAGATAAGGTCAAATGGGTATATGATTTAGACATAAAGAGTGATACTATAAATAAATTAAGTGAACATAGAATAGTTTACCTTGCAGATCTGTGAGAAGGGAAGAATTTATGCCTAAATAAAAGATAAAGAGTATGATAAACTATAAAATGAATAATTCTGATTATATTAAGTTAAAAGGCTTTTGTACAAACATGACCAATATAATTGAGATTAGAAGGGACACAAGAAAACTGAGAAAATATTTTATAATAAATTTCTCTGATGAAGGTCTAATTTCTCAAGTCTATGGAGAATGAAGTCAAATTTATAAGAATATAAGCCATTCCCCAATTAACAATTGGTCAACGGATATTTACATGCAATTTTCAGATGAAGAAATCAAAGTAATCAATAATCATATGAAAAAATGTTCTAAATCACTCTTCCTTAGGGAAATGCAAATTAAAACAAAGCTGAGGTACTAACTCATACCTATAAGATTGGCCAATATGACAGTAAAGGAAAGTGATAAATGTTAGGGGGGAATGTGGCAAAATTGAGATACTAATGCTTTTTTCGTCCAGTTGTAAATGGATCCAACCATTCTGGAGATCAGTTTAGAACTATGCCCAAAGGGTCATGAAATAGTGCATCCCTTTGATACCACTAATGGATCTGTATCCCAAAGAGGTTTTTAAAAAAAAAGGGCAGGGGAAAGACCTACTTATACAAAAATATTTATAGTAGATCTTTTTGTGGTGGCAAAGAATTGGAAATTGAAGGGTTGTCCATCAATTGGAGTATAGCTGAACAAATTGTGCTGTATGTTGTACTATAAGAAATGATAAGCTAGATCAGGGGTCGGCAACCTTTTTGGCCGTGAGAGCCACATAAACACCACATTTTTAAAAATGTAATTTTGTGAGAGCCATACAATGCTCACAGTGCACGCTCCTGTAACAGCACATGAAAAAAAATTGACTTTATGGCTCCTGCAGAAAGAGCCATATCTGGCCCTCAAAAGAGCTAGATATGGCTCGAGAGCCATACGTTGCCGACCCCTGAGCTAGATGATTTCAGAAAAAGCTGGATAGATCTACATAAACTGATGCAGAGTGAAATTAGCAGAACCAAAAGAATGTTGTACATAGTTACAGCAATACTGTATGATAATTAACTGTGAAAACTTGACTTCTCTCAACAATGCAATGATCTGGGACGATTCTGAAAACTTTTGATGGGGAATGCTATCTACTTCCAGAATAATAACTGTTGGAATTGAATGCAGATCAAAATATACTATCTTTCACATCTATTTATTTATGGTTTTATTTTGGGGGTTTCAATTTTATATGAGTATGCTCTTACAACAATGACCAATATGACAGTGTTTTGCATTATAATACATGTTTGGCCCAGATCAAATTGCTTACCATTTCTGAGTGGGAGAAGGAAAATGAGGAAGGGAGATGGTTTGGATTTTATAATTTTAGGAAAAGCATTCTGAAAATTATCATTACATGTAGTTAGAAAAATAATATCTTTTAATTTAAATATATATAAAATATATGTATGTACATATATATATATCAGAACCATGCAATGTCAGAGATATTAGCTATCTTAGCCATATGTATTTGCTACATTTGTGCCTCCCAACTAGTATACTCAATGTGTACTTATCCTTCTGTTTCTTTGTAGTAGAGAGTGCCCAAGGTTGGGAGAAGGAGGTGTTTTGTTGTTATTGTTCAAATATAACATTTCAACAAGTGCTTTCACTTTTACCTAATTGTGTCAAATGGCTATTAAACATGAACACACAAACCAACTGGGTTTTGGGAACTATAATTTCAGAACTATATCCTAAAGAATATCTTGTCCCTGGAGTGGTTTCACTCTGGAAATCCAAACTGGAAGTGCTAGATGACATTGGAGCAGATCTCATGGTGTTACATTTGTATATCTTTTTTTTTTCATATCTTTTGTATATACCTAAAGAGTGACAAATTGTCTCACCCATTAGAATGTAAGCTTGGAACAGGGGCAAAGGTGATTTCAGTGTTGACTTTTTACTACCGCTGTCTGTTATATAATAAGTACTTAATAAATGTTTATTGATTGATTAAAAAGAAAAAAAGAAACTGGGTGCCATAAAAATATCCTAGTAAACTATTTGATGATGTCCTCTTCGAAGGAAAGCGATTAGCAATTTTATTGATATGTTTTTGCTATTTAATAAAGCATATGATTAAAGAAAGTTGTTTGCTGGTGCCATAAATATAGAATACTGTGGCTGAATACTAGGAAAAATCCTACAGGAAGGATGAAGGCTCTGGACCTAGAAATTATTGTCTTTTAAACTCAAATAGTAAAAGAGAACTGTGATCTCACTAATTTGGGAACTTTGAACAATATAGGTGATGTGAGAATTGTGTAGGGAGAAAGCTGTGTTAGGAGAAGGGAAGCTGCATTAATTGCTGTTCAGCTACATATCACCCCTTAGGGGCAAAGTCTTAATGATCTTCTAAAGTACTTTCCACCATTTAAATAACTGGCAGTTTTCCTGTCAGGGGCAGTTCTAAAGTAGGAAAAAAGGGTAAAGGGAAAACAAAAAAAAAAAAGTGAACTAATTCAAAAGCTAAAAGTCCTAAGGCTTTCCTTCCTCCTTCAGAAAGACTAAGCCTCTTCTGTGACCCTGGGCAAGTCACTTAACCCCCATTGCCTCACCCTTACCCCTCTTCTGCCTTGGAACAATATACAGGATTGATTCTAAGATGGCAGTAAGGGTTTAAAAGAAAGAAAGAAAGAAAGAAATATTAAGTCTCAGAGTTTCATAGTCTTAGTCCATGTAATGACTGAAGTCACATCTTTCAAGTTTAGAGTGGTTCACCTATTACAAAGTAGTGTTGATGAATCAAAGCTGCAATAAGAGCACTAGAGCAGTAACAGAGATGCCATATTGATTATCATAGTGTGAGGTGTGATATGGTGATGATGAGCAGAAGTAGCTCCAGAAATATCAGGGCTCCTGCATGGACTTTAAATTTTTTTTTTTAATTTTAATTTAAATTTTTTTGCAAACTTTAAGTTTATTTAATAATTAATTCAGAATATTTTTCCATGGTTACATGATTCATGTTCTTTCCCTCCCCTCCTCCCATAGTCAATGAGCAATTCCACTGGGTTTTATCTGTATCATTGATCAAGACCTATTTTCATATTATTCCCAAAGTGGGCACCACTGCCCCCTGGTGGGTGTTGCAGGGATCTAGGATGGACACAGGTGCATTTATCTTTCCTATTAATTGCTATTAAAATAAAAAAATTAATTTCCAGGGGTGCTAGGTAATATTTTTTTTCTGGAAAGGGGGCAGAAGGCCAAAAAAGTTTGGGAACCACTGGTTTAGAGTCTACATCCCTGATCATATTCCCATCGAACCATGTGTTCAAGCAGTTGTTTTTCTTCTGTGTTTCTACTCCCACAGTTCTTTCTCTGGATATGGACAGCATTCTTTCTCATAAGTCCCTCAGAATTGTCCTGCATCGTTGCATTGCTGCTAGTACAGAAGTCCATTATGTTTGATTGTGCCACAGTGTATCTGTCTCTGTGTATAATGTTCTCCTGGTTCTGCTCCTTTCACTCTTCATTTCTTCCTGGAGCTCATTCCAGTTCACATGGAATTCCTTCAGTTCATTATTCCTTTTAGCACAATAGTATTCCATCACCAACAGATACCAAAATTTGTTCAGCCATTCCCCAATTGAAGGGCATGCCCTCATTTTCCAATTTTTTGACACCACAAAGAGCATGGCTATAGCTATTTTTGTACAAGTCTTTTTCCTTATTATCTCTTTGAGGTATAAACCCAGCAGTGGTATGGATGGATCAAAGGGCAGGGAGGCTTTTAAAGCCCTTTGTGTATAGTTCCAAATTTCTTCCAGAATGGTTAGATCAACTCACAAGTCCACCAGCAATGCATTAATGTCCTAATTTTGCCATATCCCCTCCAACATTTATTACTTTCCTTTGCTGCCATATTAGCCAATCTGTTGGGTGTGGAATGGCTTGCTTTTTTGTACAATTGACTTAGCTCCTTATAAATCTGAGTAATTAGACCTTTGCAGAGTTTTTTGTTATAAATATTTTTCCCAATTTGTTGGTTCCCTTCTAATTTATGGTTTTGTATGTACAAAACCTTTTTAATTTAACATAGTCAAAATTATTCAGTTTACATTTTGTTATATTCTCTATCTCTTGCTTGGTCTTCAAATCTTTCCTTTCCCATAGATGACAGGTATACTATTCTAGGTTCACCTAATTTACTTATAGTTTCCTTCTTTATATTTAAGTCATTCACTCATTCTAAATTTACCTTGGTGTAGGGTATGAGATGTTGATCTAAACTTAATCTCCCCCATGCTGTTTTCCAATTTTCCCAGCACTTTTTTGTCAAATAGTGGGTTTTTGTCCCCAAGCTGGGCTCTTTGGGTTTATCATATACTGTCTTGCTGAGGTCACTTACCCCAAGTCTATTCCACTGATCTTCCCTTCTGTCTCTTAGCCAGTACCTTATTGTTTTGATGACCACTGCTTTATAGTACATTTTAAGATCTGGTACTGCTTGGCCCCCATCCTTCACATTTTTTTCATTATTTCCCCTGATATTCTTGATCTTTTGTTCTTCCAAATGAACTTTATTATACTTTTTTCTAATTCAGTAAAAAAGTTTCTTGGTAGTTTGATAGGTATGGCACTGAATAAATAAATTAATTTGGGTAGGATTGTCATTTTTGTAGTGTTAGTTCATCCTACCACTGCATGGACATTTTTGACAGTCATCTATTCTTTACTCTGCATCAGGGTCATCTTTAGTAAAGTGGCTAAGAGGTCATAAGTTTCTTGTGTAAAAACTATCTGAGGATCTAAGTTGATACTGTGGCTCTTACTATATCACAACCTACTCTTAGTGCCCTGTTCTACCAGTCAAAAACTCCATGAAATATTTATCAGGGTAATGATACAAAATCTTTGTCCCTTTAGTGTTCTCAGAAGGGCTACCACCTTATGTGACTAAATAAGGACTCTGCTTTATCCTCAACTAGTGATGCAGAATTGCCATTAAGTCAATAAAGAAGTCTTCTTTCTTCCAGGTAAATATACATCCATTATTTATAGAGCAACAATTTTGTCTCCCCCATACCATTAGAAAAAAAAGGTGCCTCCCAATAATATAGGAAACAAGATGCCTCTCAAAACCACCTTTTAGTCTCCTAAGTCATTTTTGGGAAAGGAGTTCCCAAAGGAAAGGAACTCTGCCAAGTAGAGGGGACATTCTGAGAGGGAAAGAACTTTGAGGCTGAAGAAGGATGGGAGAGGATCAGACAGAAATGTGTTCAAAAACAGTCCGAAACTATGTACCTGCCTCCTCCTTCCATGAGCTTGGGGCCCCCTTCCTGCCTCCTTCTCTTCCCTACATCTGTGGGCAAATTCAAGTTATTTAACAATCCATTTATATAAAGTGTGAACGAATACAGTTAAACAAAGTTACAAAGAGGGCAACTTGAAAGCAAAGTAAATAAATAAAATCTGCGTGAAGCCAAAACACAAACTTTAGTGGATTCATCATAAATCCTGGGTGTGATAATCGCAAACAAGAATGCTTTAGGTAGACCTAGGACCTGGGGAAATCCCAAAATAGTTTATAGCTATATAGAGAGTTACTGGGGTGAAGTGATATTATGGATGAGAACAACCTTTAATCCTATAAGGTTGGATTTAAGTGGCATAATAATTTTTCTTGAAAATATAAAATATAATAAATAAATTTTTTCTACACAGGGTAAGGGGAGCTCTATCAGGAAAATGCTATCATAATCATATCAGGTTTTTCTGAAACCATTCCCTTCATAATTTCTTATAGTAGAAAACCATTCCATCACATTCATATATCATAACTTGTTCAGCCATTCACCAAACTATGGGCATATCCTCAGTTTCCAATTCCTTGACACCATGAAAAAAGCTGCTATAAATATTTTAATAGATATGGGTCTTCTTCCATTTTCTTTGATATCTTTGGGATATAGACCTAGTAGTAATATTGCTGGATCAAAGGGTTTGCATAGTTTTATAGTTCTTTGGATATAGGTTCAAATTGTTTTTTAGAAGGATTGGAATAGTTCACAACTTTACTAAGAGTGCACTAATGAACTGATTTTCTGACATTCTCTTTAGAATTTGTCATTTTCATCATTTTAATCAATCTGATGGGTATGAGATGGTACCTCAGAAAGGTGTTCATTTGAATTTCTCTATTATTTAGAGATTTTAGGGTTTTTAAAAAATATGACTATTCATAACTTGGATTTCTTCTGAAAATTGCATATTCATATCCTTTTGCCATTTGTCAATTGGGAAATGACTTTTTGTCTTAAAATTTTTACTTAGTTTCAACTGATATTCTTGATATTCTTGACTTTTTATTTCTCCAGATGAAATTTGCTATTATTTTGTTCTAGCTCTATGGAGTAGTCCTTTGGTAATTTGATTAGTATGGCACTGAATATGTAAACTAGTTTAGTTAGTATTGTCATTTTTATTATATTGGCTCAGAGTACTTGAGTAAATAATAATTCTACAGTAATTTAGATCTGCCTTTATTTACATAAAGAGTGCTTTGTAATTGTGTCCATAAACTGCTTGTGTGTGTCTTGGCAGGTACATCTGGATTTTGTTGATACTATAGAGAAATGCTAATGATTTGTGCGGGTTTACTTTACATCCCATAACTTGGCTAAAGTTGTCAGTTGTCTCAATCATTTTTTCTATGGACTATCTAGTATTCTCTAAGTAAGCTATCATATCATCTACAAAAGTAATCACTTTTTTCCTCCTTGATTATGCTTATTACTATTGCTAGCATTTCTAGTAAAATACTGAATAGTAATAGTGATTATGGACTTACCTTGCTTAACTCTTAGTCTTGTAGAAAGACTTCTTAGCTTGTCTCCACTACAGATATTTGCTCTTGATTTTAGTTAGAGGCTATTTATCATCTTAAGAAAAGCTACCTTTATTCTTGTAACTTCTAGAATTTCTAATTGGAATAGATGTATTTTGTAAAAATCTTTTTCTGTGTCTATTGAAATAATCATATGATTTTTAAAATTTTATTGTTGATATGATCAATAATGCTTATAGTTTTTCTAATATTGAACAAGTCCTGCATTCCTGACATAAATCCAGCCAGGTAATAGCACATGATCTTTTTGATATATTGCTATAATCTCTTTGCTAGTACTTTATTTAAAAATTTGAATTAATATTGATTAAGGAAATTGGTCTATTATTTTTTATTATTTTTACTTTCCCTGGTTTATGTCTCAAGACCATGGTTGTATCATAGAAGGAAACTGGTAGAATTTATTTATTTTTAAAGACAATTTATGAAGTATTGAAATAAATTGTTCTTAAAATATTTGGTAAATTTTACTTGTAGATCTCTCTGATTCTGGGTTTTTCCCCCTTGGGAGTTCATTTATGGCTTGTTCAATTTGTTTTCTTTCTATGATAGGGTTGTTTAAGTTTTCTATTTCCTATCTTTTAGGATGGAAAATTATTTTATTATGAATATGCATTGATTTCATTGAGATTGTTCATTTCATTGACATATATTTGTGCAAAATAACTCCAAAATTGCTCTAATTTGTCATTAGTTATGAATTCCTTCTTTTCATTTTTTTATACTGTTAAATTTAGTTTTCTTTTTTAGTAAACACACAGATTAACACATAATCGATCCTATGGTTTTCCTCAAAAATAAAGACATATTTTTATTTATTTGTCCTTTTTTTACTTCAATTTTAAAAATCTCTTTTAATTTTCAGGATTTCTATTTTGTTGTTTATTAGATATTTTAAATTTGTTGATTTTCTCATATTTTAGCTGCATGTCTAATTTGTTGATTGGCTCTTTCTCTCTTTTACTTATATGAGCCTTTTTGAGATATAAAAATTCCCCTACGTACTCCTTAAGTTTTGGTATGTTGTCTCATTGTTGTAATCATTTTTAATGAAATTATTATTTCTCTGACTTCTTCAACTTAACTTTTCTTTTGTTATTTATTTTCTATTTTCTCAAATCTTTACTTTGAAACACTTTTATTGAATGTAGTTTTTTGTATTATTGCCAGAAAAAAGATTAATACTTTTGCTTTGCTGAACTGGTTTATGAGATTTTTACATTTTGATTCATGGTCAATTTTTATTCAGATACCATGCTATTTCCATTCAATACTCTGGAGAGGTTTATTTTATCAAATATTTCTAAAATTTTATTCCTTAAGAGAAGCCTGGTGCCAAGATGGCAGAAGAAGGAACTTGCCTGATCTCTCTTAAATTTCTCCTCAAAACACTATAATACTAAGCCTCTTACCAAATTTTGGAGCATGAAGCAGTTCTCCTACCCCAAAGAGCTCAAAGAATAAGCAAGAGGTTTATCTTCCTGGAGTGGGAGGGAAATTCAGCCCTGAGCAAGTAGCCTGAGCCACAACAGGCAGAACCCAAATGGGGAAAGCTAAGGCCCTTCCCCCATAGCAAAGAAGCTTCAACCCAAAGCAAGCCAGCAGTAGTCCAACAGGAAGGCTTCAATTGGACATTGACCTATAGCGTATTCCTGTTTACCCTGGTGAAGATCCTTTCTCCAAACTTGTAGGTTTTAAGTCCATTCACTAGGATTTAGATTGACTTCTCTTGTATAATCTCTTTTCCTAGCCTCTGGTAGATTCTGCTGTCCTTTTATTATGTGTTTCTAGATTGTGTGGCAGCACTTATTTCCGTTTTATCGTAGTTTCATCTGGGAGGCTTCAAGTCATAAGCTAGATCCTGAGACTCCCACAAGCTAGAAACAAAATCCTGAACCTCACAAGAAGTGTGGGACATTGACAGGGACAAAACTTTAACATGTAGTGAAAAGTTACATAATAAACTGAAAAAAAATGAGCAAAACAATAACAACAACAAAAAAGAGCCTAACTATAGAAAGTTATTATACTGACAGGGAGAATCATGGCATAAAGCTAGAAGACAACAATATCAAAAAAGATACAAGGAAACCTGAAAGAAAAATATAAATTGGAATTAGGCTCAAAAATAACTTCTGGAAGAAATTTTTAAAAGGACCTTTAAAATTAAAAAAAATTAGAAAAAAATTGGGGAAAGAAATGAGAGTAATGTAAGAAAATGATGAAATAGGGGTTAAGAGTTTGGTAAACACACACACAAAATGGGAAAAGATGAACAAAAATTCATTGAAGAAAACAATTTCTTAAAAATGAGAACTGGTCAAATGGAAAAAAAAACAGTACAGAAGCTTATTGAAGGAAAATAATTCTTTAAAAATTAGAATTGGGCAAATGGAAGCTAATGACTCCAAGAAACATTAAGATAATGAAACAAAATCAAAAGAATGGAAAAATAGAAGAAAATGTGAAATTTCTCACTGAAAAAAAATAACTGAACTGAAACATAGACTAAGGAGAGAGAACTGAAGAATTATTGGACTACCCAAAAGCAATGATCATAAAAGGACCTGGACATCATATTTTAAGAAATTATCAAAGAAAACTGCCTTGATAGTCTAGAATCAGAGGGTAAAATAGAAATTGGAAGAATCCACCATCCCTCAAACAAAAAAAAATAATTCTTAAATTATCTTTCCTCTATCTATTTCCCAGGTCAGTTATTTTCCCAATGAGAAATTTCATATTTTCTTCTATTTTTTCATTCTTTGATTTTGTTTGTTTCTTGATGTCTCATTGAGTCATTAGATTCCATTTACCCACTTTTAATTTTTAAAGAACCATTTTCCTTCACTAAACTTCTGCACATCTTTTCCCATTTGACTAGGAATGTTATAGACAAATTCCAGAGGCTCCCAGGTTGAAGAGAAATACTACAAAGAGTCAGAAAGAAACAATTCAAATATTATGGAGTCATAGTCAGGATAACACAATATTTAGCCACTTTTATTATAAAATATCAGAGAACCTAGAATATATTTTGGAGGGGAAAAGAGGTAAGATTACAACCAAGAATTATATACCCAGCAAAAAATGAGTATAATTCTTCAGGGGGAAATTGGATATTTAATGAAATTGAGAACTTTTAAACATTCCATATGAAAAGACCAGAACTGCATAGAAAAATTGACATTCAAACAGAAGTTTCAAGAGAAGCATAACAAAGTAAATAGGAAAGAGAAATAATAAGAGATTTAATAAAGTTGAATTGTTTATATTACTATATGTGCAGATAATACTTGTAATTCTTAAGAACTTTATCAATATTAGGGCAATTAGAAGGAATATACATAGAGAAAGGATGTGGGTGTGAACTACAATAAGAAGTTATCCGCCCCAAAATTTAGGAAATGAGAAAAAGTACTACATTGGAAGAAGAAGGAAGGGAGACATTGAATGAGGTGAATTATCTCAAATAAAAGAGGCACAAAAAGGGCTATTCTAATGGAGGGGAAGATGGGAGGGGTTGTGAGTAATGCGTGAACCTTACTCTCATTTGGCTCAGAGAATGAATAAGAAACACACTAAGTTGGTTTTAAATATTTTATTTTTTTATAAAAATTTTCCATGGTTACATGATTCATGTTTTTACTTTCCCCTTCACCCCCCCCCCATATCCAATGCACATTTTCACTAGTTTTAACATGTATCATCAATCAAGACTTATTTACATATTATTGATAGTTGCATTGGTGTGGTCCTTTTGAGTCTACATCTCCAATCATGTCTGCATCAACCCATGTGTTCAAGTGGTTGTTTTTCTTCTGTGTTTCCACTTCTGTAGTTCTTCCTCTGAATGTGGGGAGCGTTCTTTTCCATAAATCCCTCAGAATTGTCCTGGGTCCATAGGCCATTTTTAAAATGTGCATTTCATTGCAGTATAGATTGAATTGTAACAACCAATTTTCATTCTTTTAATCTCTTTCTAAATTCCTTTCAGTGGCTGGTTGAAGCTGAGTTATTTCCGCACATAAAGAAAAAGCTAGAAATCCAGTTTCATAGCTAATACACTGAAAAGCAAAGAATTTTTAAAATCTAGTCTGTATATTAAAATTATGCCTAAAATAAATCTAAGATTTTAAAAGGAAAAAAAAAAGAATTGCCCTGGGTCATTGCATTACTGCTAGTACAGAAGTCTATTACATTCAATTTTACCACAGTGTATCAGTCTCTGTGTACAATGTTCTTCTGGCTCTGCACACTAAGTTGTATATAAAAAACTGTCTCATCTATTAGGGAAGTAAAAAGGGATAGGAAAAAGAGAAGGGGGAGGTGGGGCTGATAGTTGGGAAGACAGTTTGGGGAGGACTGTGTTCAGAAGTAAACCATTTACTAGAAGAACAGAGTGAAGAGAGAAAGAAAAGAAAAAGAGGGGAAATGTAAGGTGAAGGGAAATATAGTTAATTATAACAATAAATGTGAATGAGATGAATTTACCCTTAAAACAGAAGTGGATAGCAGAATGGATCAAAAATCAGAATCCTATAATATTCTGTCTACAAGAAACACATTTGAAGTAATGAGATACACACAGAGTAAAAGTAAAGGGCTGTAGCAGAATCTATAATGCTTTAATAAGAGTAGCAATCATGATCTCAGACAAAGCCAAAGCAAAAATAGATTTAATTCAAAGAAATAAGAAAGGAAATTATATTTTGCTAAAAGGCATCATAGACAATAAGGCAATATCATTACTAAACATGTATGCACCAAGTGGCATAGCATCCACATTTTTAAAGAAGTTAAATGACTTACAGGAGGATATAATAATTGGGCAATTCAAATTTCCTCTCAGAAAATTAGAAAAATCTAACCAAAAAATGAAAAGGAAGTTAAAGAGGTAAATGGAACTTAGGAAAATTAGATATAATAGACCTCTGGAGAAAACGGAATGGGAATAGAAAAGAATATACATTTTTTTCAGCAAAACATGACATACACACACAAATTGACCACATATTAGTGCATAAAAAAGCTCACAAAAATACAGAAAAACAAAGTTTAAGTGCATCTTATTCAGATTATAATGCAATTAAGATTACATTCAATAAAGGGCCATGGAAAGAAATTAAAAATTAATGGAAAACTAGTAATGAAATGAAAGTAATTTAAATGACAGCAAGAAAACAACATACTGAAACTTATGGGATACAGCTAAAGCAGTACTTAGAGGGAAATGTAAATCACTAACTGCTTACATCAATAAATTAGGGAAAGAAGAGATCAGTAAAACGGGCATGCAGCTAAAAATGTTAGGAAAAGAGTACCAGATCTCAAACTGTATTACAAAGTATTAATCATTGGAGCAATCTGGTTCAGGCTAAGAAATAGAGTGGTGGGTCAGGGGAATACATCAAGTACACAAAACCCAGTAATAAATTATCATAGAAATTTAGTATTTGATAAATAAAAAGATCCAACCTTTTGGGACATGAATTCACACTTTGACAAAAATCATTGAGAAAATTGGAAAATGATATGGCAGAGAATAGGATTAAACCAATATCTCACACCCTATACTAAGATAAGGTCAACATAGATACATGAACTAAATATAAAAAATGGTATCATAAGGCAATTATAGGAGCATAGAATAGTCTATTTGTCAGATGTATAGATAAAGAAAGAATTTAGGACCTAAGAAGAGATAGAGAGAATTGTAAAATGTAAAATGGATAATTTTTATCACATCAAATTAAAAGGGTTTTGTACAAACAAAACAAATACAACCAAGATTAGAAGGAAAACAGAAATCTGGGGGGAAATTTTCTGCAGGAAGTATACCTGATAAAGAACTAATTTCTCAAATATATAGAGAACTAAAAATAAAAGTCATTCTCCAATTGACAAATGGTCAAAGGATATGAGCAGGCAATTTTCAGATGAAGAAATGAAAAGCATCTATAGTCATATAAAAATGCTCCAAATCACTCTTGATTTGAGAAATGCAAATTAAAATAAGTCTGAGGTGTCACCTCACACCTATCAGATTGGCTAATATGACAGAAAAGGAAAATGATAAATTTTGGAGGGGCTATGGAAACATTGGGACACTAATATACTATTGAAGGAATTGTGATCCAATCCAACCACTCTGGAGAACAATTTGGAACTATGCTCAAACGACTAAAAAACTTTCCATACCCTTGATCTATCAATAGTATTACTAGGTCTGCATCCCAAAGAATTTTTTTTAAAAAGGAAAAGTGTCTATTATCCAAAAATATACAATGCAGCTCTTTTTGTGGTAGCAAAGAACTGGAAATTGGGAAGTTGTCCATCAACTGGGGACTGGCTGAATAAGTTATGGTATATGATAGATATGGAATATTATTGTGCTAATGAGAAATGACACAAGCAGGATGATTTCAAAAAATCTAGAAAGATTTACATGAATTGATGCAAAGCTAAGTAAGCAGAACCTGAAGAACATTGTACATGAATGACAACAATATTTCTTGATGAACAACTGTGAATAACCTAATTATTCTCAGTAATATTATGACCTAAGGTACTACCAAAAACTCATGATTCAAAATACCATCTTCCTTCTAAGAAAGAAATGAAGTTTGAATGAAGATTGAAAAATACTATATTTCATTTTCTTTCATCTTTTTTTATTTGAGAGTTCTTTAACAAAATGATTCACATGGAAAAATATTTTACATTACTACACATGTAAAATCAGTATCACATTGCTTGCTATCAGGGAGGGGATGGAGAGCATGAAGGAGGGTGAGTCAGAAAAAGGGAGAGAATTTGGAACTCAAAACTTTCAAAAAATGAATGTTAAAAATAGTTTTTACATGTAATAGGGGGAAAATAAAATTCTATTCATCACCTTCACTTCTCTCTGGTATATATTTTGGTTTGGTTTATATCCAAGAAGGGGTAAATTCAGGTCCTTCATTAATTAAGTTTTACTATGTCCTTATGTAATTCATTTAACTTTTCCTTTAAGAATTTAGACAGTTAGGCTGCTGATGTCTGGGTTGTTCATATGCTGCCCTCCATGGGGCTATCACTGATGGGTTTGTTGGTGGGTGTCATCCCTCACTTCACCCCATTTTGCTTGCCATCCTGGGGAGACCTGGGGCACAGCTAGGTGACTCAGTGGATTGAGATCCAGGCCTAGAGATGGGGGGTCTTAGGTTCAACTCTGACCTCAGACACTTACTAGCTATATGACCCTGGGAAAATCACTTAACATCCATTGCCTTCTGCTTTGGAACTAATACACAATATTGATTCTAAGATGGAAGGTAAGGGTTTAAAAAAATTTAGACACTATGTCATTTGATGAATGTATGTTGATCATTAATATTAATTCACTGTCAATGTTACCTTTTAGCAAAATATAGTTTCTCTTTTACCTCATTTAATTCACCTTATTTTTGTTTCTGCTTTATCTGAGATCATTGTTGTTCCCCCTGCCTTTTTAAAAATTATTTTATTTCTGCTAAAGCATAACATATTGTGCTCCAGCCTCTTATTTTAAATTTATGTGTAATGCAAAAAAAAGGACTCTTTCTGTTTCAAGTGTGTTTCTGGAAAACAACATATTGTTAGATTTCTAGTTTCCAATCCATTCCACTATCCTTTTCCATTTTATAGATCAGTTCACCCTTTTCACATTCATAGCTGTGATTGCTAACTGTATACTTCCCTCCATCCTGTTCTCTTATACTTTTCCTTCTCTTTTCTTATGTCCCTATATATATTTCATTTCTAATATTTTTTAAATTCTGACCTTTCTTTATTCCTCTCAATCTTTTCCCTAAACTCCTTTCCCTTCTACTTCCTTATTGTTTAAGATTAATTTCTATACTCAACTACTTATGTATACTTCCTTTTTTTAGCCAGGTCAGATGAAAGTGAGATTCAAGCATCTCCTGTTCCCTACTGCCCTATCTATTATATAAACTCTTCTTCATGTATCTATTTATATAAGATAATTTTTCTCATTCTTCCACTCACAATCTCTTCCTCTCTCTCCAAATGCATTCCTCTTCCCAATTCATTCTTCTGTTGAGATAATAGAATCACATAATAGACTCATTCTCAGATCCCTTATCTAATTAAACTCCATGGCCTCTGGTGATGATAAATGTTCAGAGAGGTTACATATATCATTTTCCTAAAGAACATAAATAGTTTAAATTTGTTTGGTCCCTTATGATTTGTCATTCATTTTTACCTTTTTACTCCTTTCTTGAGTCATATATTTGTACATCAAATTTTCTACTCAGCTCTGACCTTTTCACTAGAAATGCTTATAACGTCACTATTTCATTTAAAGGTTCATTTTTCCACCAGTAGGGTTGTATTCAGTTTTGCTGATTAGGATATTCTTTGTTGTAAGCCTTTATTCTCTTCCTTTCTGAAATATATTCAGACTCTTTTTCATTATAGTGGTGGCTGCTAAATCTTATATAATCAAGACTGTGACTTTAAGGTATTTTAATTATTTCTATCTGGCTACTTGAAGTATTTTTTCTTGATTTGACACCTCTGGAATTTTCATATAATATTATAGAGAGCCAGCTCTATATTAACAGGGATTTGAATGGCTATAAGTGGCATTGGATGATAAGAACAAAACAGAATATTGAAAGCTGCCACGCTAATATGTTAGCTCATGACTGCTCCAAATAGTCTCTGAGCTTTCTTTATTTTATACATTTTTCCAATAGCATTTTTCTACAAAGCACAATTGAAATAACAACTGTATAGAAACACCCAAGGTTAAAGAATTACTTCACATACAAATTTTTTCACATGTAGATTATGCCTGGATGAGACAACGTCAAAGGTTAAAAAAGGAGTCTTATTTTATCTAAGTTCTATTTTAGTAAAAGCTTCCATCCTTCAAAAGATATGTTAAAGAATAAGCCTTTAAGATTGTGAGGTGTATTTTGTCATGGGAAAGTACCTAAGTGAGAGTGGAATTTGCCTGGATCTGCTACTCGGTGTCCTTGGGACATCTGAAGCAGGGAGAAGAGATACAAAACAGCTTCAGCTGTTCTCTGCTGAGGAAAAGGCTGTTAACTCATTAAATGCTGGTTTACTATAGAATACTTAGAGGCTTTCTATAAAACTTGAGGCTATCCTAAAATACTAGATTATAATGCTTTCAATAATAAAAGGTGTTTATCATAAAAGGAGTCACAGAGAGGGGTCAGATTTTTTCTCAGATAAACCATCCATCTTATGGCCTGACTTTTCAGGCCAACCGAGCTTTATAGGGCCTTGCCAGCTGTATTGACTTTGATGGGATCCAGATGATTGACCCTATTTCTTTGAGTGGCTCCCAGCATAATATTCTTGAGATTTTTTCATCTTGGAGTTTCAGGAGGTAGCCAGTGTATTTTATAGATATCTACTTTGCCCTCTGGTTCTAAGATATTTTGGCAGTTTTCTTTTAATATTTTTGGAAATATGGTATCTAGATAGTTTTCAAGTGTCAGTGATTCTTAAATTATTTTTCCTCAATCTGTTTTCCAAGTCACTTCTTTTTTTATATTTTACATTTTCTTATATTTTTTTCAAACTTTATTTTGATTTATTATCTCTTTATGTCCCCTTGAATCATTAGCTTCCTTTGGACCAATTCTTATGTTCGATGAGTTGTTTTTTCAAAAAGTTTTTGGATCTCTTTTTCCCCATCTTCATAGCTTTCTACTTTGCTCTCATTTGGTTTTTAATTTTTAAAAATTTTCTTTAACTCTTCTAGTTAGACTTGTATCCAAGCTGCATTTCCTTTGAGACTTTGTTTATTAATGTTTTTGAGTCATCCTCTTCTGTATTTGTGTCTTGAGCTTCCTTTTTACCTCAGGGCTCAGAATAGTAAGGTTTTTTTTTTGTTGTCGTTCATTTTTCCAGTACACTTGTTGACATTAGGCTTCATGTTAGTGCTGGGTCCTACACACTTCTGGGGAATGTCCAGCCCAAACTTCTGTCCTTTTATATACCTCTGCTACTTTAACAAGTCAGCCTAAAGAGTTTGTAAGTTTTTATTGACCCTAAAGTGCTGTATTCTAGGGAGAGATCTTTTCATTGTCCTCCTACTCTGTCTTAGGTATAGGTTTGTTACGCATGGCTCAGAGGACTGCTTCTAGACTTAGTTAATATTAACCTGTTAGGAGATTTTACAGGCTCAGAGCAATTAAACTGATGATTCCATTTTGCTTGGCTATTCCACTATAGTTTTATGTGCTAAGCCAAAAGGCAAAACCAAGTCCCTGGTACTTGCTCCAACTATCAGAGGCACATAGCTACTTTTCTGGAACATGTTCCTTGATCAATACAGAGGTAGGACCTTACACTCAACTGCTCCTCTCTACCCTGGAATTGGGTAATGGAAGATAAAGCTTCCAGATGGCACTTGTTCCTGCATCTTATGCTAGTTCAGGGAGCCACTGGGATCTCTTTCTGTCACAGTTTCCTGCCCTGGTGCTCTGTCTTGGTCCTCTTTTTATCTCTGGAAATGGGAACACTCCCAACAGATTCCATTGTACATTGGCTAGCCCCAATTCCCACTGTCCATAGGCCCCTCTGTCTGTCTCCCTAAGCTCTGGGATACAAAAATAATTTTTTATGACTTTTTTGGCTTTCACAATTAAAATTTGCATTTTCTAGGTCATTATGAAGGAAATGTACTGGGTGAGCTAGGCAAAAATGCCTAGGCCCACTCCATTATCTTGACTCTACTTCTTTGAGCATCTTTTAACCAACTTTATTTTTTTCATTGTGTGTTAAAAAGTATGTTCATACTTACCCTGGTGAAGCTCCTTTCTCCAAACTTGCAAATTTTAAGTCCATTTACTAGGATTTGGGCTGACTTCTTTGGTATAATCCTTTTCCTGCTGGGGGATTCTCCTGCCCTTTTATTGTGTATTTTTGGATTGTGTGGAAACACTTATTTCTGCCTTACTGTAGTTTCATCCTGGGAGGCTTCGTCTCAGATCTGGTTAGTGTTAGGGTAGGATTGGAGGAAATGGAAAGCAGGAAATGGGTTCTCCAGATTTTCACCAATTATTTATGAAGTCTGTGTGCAAGGACCTGTTGTTGCTCCTTGCTCTGCTCCACCCTATCCCCAACCTTAGTTATATCTAAACAGTATTCATTTTTAAAATAATTGCTGGAGTTGTCTTCTCTTTTTTCCTGTCATAGTCATTGGATTTTTTGAAATGACAGTTGCAGTATAGATTTTACTTGCTTCTTTTCAACTCAATGCATTAAAGTCTGGTATAGATTGTCAAGAGGTACAGATATAGGACCTCTGAGGTCCCTTCCTGCTCTGAAATTCTAGTCTTCTATGATTTTGTATCTGAACAAGAATATCTATCAGCTCTTTCTCCTTGTTATCTATGAGATTATAAGTAGAAAATAGAATGCATTTTTAAGGAAAAAACACTTAAAAGTCTGTTTTTTCCTCTTAACAATAATAATGATAAAGTACATTTTATAATATAATATAAGGTACCTTAATAATAAGATATATTATCTGACCTCTCATCTTTCTTGGCAAAACAAGAAAATAATGACTATCTTTATAAACTAGAAACATTTAGCCTTTAAACAACTTCAAATGCTCTAATTTCAGATATCATGGAGAGGCAGTAAAACTAGATCCAAGAAAGCTGTATGAGGAGGCCAGTTCTTTCTTATAAGACCCATCCTCAAGGAATATTTCTTTGTATATACTTACAATGACATCTTCAGAGAACATAAGATGAGATAATATAATTTCCTCCACTATATTAACTCTTGAATGATTTCTATTCTTTAATATCTCCATTTCTAAATAGCTTTAACTTTACTGCAATTTCTACTAGGACAGCATCTAAATTAGGGCCCTCTTTCAAAAATGTGTGTGTATGTATTTATATTTGTGTTTTCTTATTGATGAAAATATGGGCAAAGCCAGCTGATGACAAAACTGGGAAGAATTCTGTCCCCAACCTATTTCTAATCTCTACCCTTTCATTTACTGACTTACTTTTCCCTCTTAGAGAGGAAATCTTCCAATACTCACTTTTTTTACTTGCTTTTGTGAAACTTGTGGGATCTTTCCCAGGGATATTATATGTCCTAAAACTGGGCAGCAAGGTAGTGCTGTGGATAGAATGCTGGGTTAGGATTTAGGAAGACTGTTCTTCCTGAGTTCAAATCTGGCTTCAGACATTTAGTAGCTGTGAGACCGTGGGCAAGTCATTTAATCTTTTTTGCTTCAGTTCCTCATCTGCCAAATGAGCCAGAGAAGGAAATGGCAAACCCTTCCAGTGTCTTTGCCAAGAAAATTTCAAATGGGATCATGAAGAGACAGATACAACTGAAAAATGATAGAACAACATTTGAAAATTGAGCCCAAAGTGGAAAATACCTTAACCCCAAAAGAATTCATCCTTTGCAACTTTATTTGCCCCAATTCACCTACAGATCTAGGCTAAAAGTTGCCAGAACTACTCACTATCTTTCAACAGACTCAATTTCATGTTTTATGTCTTAAAATAAATATTAGTATAAAAAGACCAGCAAAGATGGAGACACAGCCCCATTCTCTCATACAAAAGGGCTACTCTAACAAAGATCTAGAAAGAGTATGAGACTAAATAGTGATCCGAAAATCCAAGAACCTAAGAAGGTAACTTTTCCAGTCCAATCAACGTAGAATGACAGTGGACTTTAGGCAATGGGGCTGGGGTACATCCTCGAAGATGTAGTGTAGAGGCTTCCAGGAAAGAGACTAACTTGGAGCCTGTGGCTTTATTACAGAGAAAGAAGTAATCCTGTATCAAATAGGAACTGAGATAGATGCTTTGTACTTGCAGGGAACAGGAATAGGAGCCAGCTATAAAGTGTGCTTCTCTAGCCCTAGCATTTGAGTCAAAAATCTAGGGTGAGCTAAGGATCTTTTTTTAAACCTGCAGCTTTATACCAAGGTAAGGAATACAGCTAAGATCTATCCTGGGAAAAGAGCAGGAACACATTGATCATGAAGTGTCATGGATTTAGCTACAGACTAAAGAAATAAGGAGGGAGAATTTGGGGGGAATGGGTTTCACTATTCTCATGTTCATCTGACCTGGTCAAAGTAAGGTAGAACACATATACACAGTTTGGTTAGAAATATATTTAACTCAAGAGGAAAACAGAAGAAAAGAAGGGACAGGGCAAAATAAGATGGAGGGTAAATGTAGGTAAGGATTTGTCTTCATAAGCCAAACAAATTCTAACCTCAGAGTGTAGATCATGAAAAGGTATTTAAAAGTAATGAAAGAAAGGATAAGAATTGGTGGTTTGGTTCTGAATGAAGGAAAGAGAAGAAGGACAGGGGAGGAGAAACAGATTGCATCAAACATAGACCATTAGTACTGAGAACATTCCTTTTTCAGCATCCTCTTCTTTGTAAAGATGAATGTGGAGCAAAGAAGAAAAAGTATAAAAGACTCAGTTGGAAGGAAACATACAAATAATAATCATGCAATTAACAATAACAACTACCTACGAATGTAAATAATATGAAATAACTCACAAATTGTAAAAGGAGAGTCATATAAATTAGAAATCAAACTCTAACAATATATTCAGTACAAGAAACACTTTAAGACTTAGATTCACACGTAGTTGAAATATAGGGATAAAGCTGGATCAACAGCTTCGACTGAAGTAAAAAAGGAAAGGGCAATAATCAATCTCAGACAGCAAAAAATAGACAGTTAAAATAGGTAAAATCAAAGGGAAGAAAATTTGAATAGCACAAAATGATTCTACACCCATCAGAAAATGCAGGAGTGGATACAATAATTTGTTCTGAAGAGCAATGGAGTTCAGGATGCAGCCCAGGGTGAACTACCATGCAAATCTGAGCTTAACCATAAATGAGACAATATTTATGTTCAACAATAAAGAGGTATTTAAAACATTTTAAGAAAGAAAACCAGAACTGAAGAGATTATTTATTTCTGGAACATCTCAAACAGTAGAAATTCAAGAGTGAATAAATGCAGCATCCAATGCCAAAAACAGCAAAAGAGAGATAACAGAAAGGCCAGTAAGAGATTTCTCTCTAAATGTACACAAAAATATAAGACGGCGGAAGTCTGGGAGAAGTAATAGTGAAGAGGCAGGCCTGGAGCCAGGTAAATCAATGTTTTTTTTATGGCACTACATTACAATGTGATAGGTTATATGAAATTCAGGGAGAGAAAGATGTATCTAAATCTAATCAAAGGCTAGTAATGAGAAAAAGGTAATTCCTGTAGACTTAGTAAGAGGCAGGCAAGTAGATAAGGAAGAGAAGGTAAAGAATAAAACTGGGGGTGGAGGTATTATTTCAGTGATGGGAGGGGGTTTTACTAATGAATACCCCTATGGGTAAAGAGAGATAGGAACTTCACACTGGAGATGGTTTGAGTCATTTGATACTTGAGATAAAAAATTTTCCCTTAAGTACCATATTGGCTTTACCCCACAAATTTTGGTATGTTGTCTTATTGTTCTCATTCTCAATAATGCAATTATTGATCATTTCTATGATTTATCCTTCAGGATTAGATTATTGAGTTTCCAATAAATGTTTAATCTATGCTCCCACAGGTCTTTATTTAATATAATTTTATTGCATAAAATGATTTCAAAAGCGTATGTTTAATTGTCCTCATTTTGTGAGATTTTAAAGTCCTAATACATGGGCAATTTTTTTGTGTAGTTACCATGCATAGTTCAGAATAAGCATACTCTTTTTTATTCATATTCAATATTCTCTAGAGGTTTATCATATCAAAATCCCTAAAGTTCTATCCATCCTTAACTTCCTCCTTATTTATTTTATGTTTAGATTTATTTAGGTCTGAGAGAGGAAAATTAAGGTCCTCCACTAATATTATTTTACTATTTCTTCTTGAAACTCATTTAACTTTTTCTTCAAGAACTTGAATTCTATATCAATATAAGTATTGATAGCAACTCATTGTCTATGGTACCTTTCGTCATATCCAAACTCTGGGAGCTGTGAGTCTCACCTTGATTGACAGGTGAAGACAGTTGGAGACATTGGAATGTTCCCAGATGCTGTGAGGACAAGAGAAAAGGCAATTGGCCAGAGGATATAAATACCCTGACAGCCATCTGACAGGACCCCTTGGCTTTGGACCGTTGGCCTGGAACCCTTGGCCTTGGACATTGATCTCTGATCTTGGAGCATTGACCTGTGGATCTCTGACTGTGGGTCCTCTGATTCTCTCTGAATTCCCCCTAGATATTTAGACATCTGAACCATCATTAGATATTTAGGTATCCAGGCTCGGGTGGGAACCAGGAAGAGGGAAGGAGAAGAAGCAGAGGGAGGTAAGGGAGGTATTTCCTGACGGCTCTAGGACTGACATAATAACTGGCAATAAGAAGCTGAGAGGGATCACCGATATCTGTATCAACCAAGCAGATTGCTTTCTCTGGTTTGGCAGTGGCCAAGCTGAGCCAGAGGAGGTGAAGAACAAGAGCTCCAGCATTACTGAAACAGCCTACAGTCCTGAGGAACTAGTGATCATAGCCATTAGTGACAGGGTCTCCTATCCCCAATCCGTTCCTGATTATTCCTTTCCCTTATTAACATCTATAGATAAAGTTTATTAAGTACCTTCCTGAGTGATTATTACATCACAACCGTTGGGGAGGGAGCAATGCAGTCAGATGAAAACGTTATCCAAGGCTAATAGAGCCCAACATTAATAATCAATCCAACCCCAGGTGGGACCTGAAAGGGTTACCTATCCACCTGACCTTTAGGGATCCTGCCTGGGCGCTGTTATCAAGAAGACGCAGTTATTATAACATCCAGCTGAGTCTGGATGAGTTCATCCCATTAATATTCAAGTTTTTCTTGCTAACCATATACTTTCCTCTATCCTTTTCTTTTTTTATTATCCTTATCTTTTTTATCCTGCCTTCTCCTTAAAAGTCCACTCTGCTTCTGGTTATTACTTCCCTTAATCTAATCTCTTTCTTATCATTTCCCCTTCTCTTATTCCCTTTTGGATAATATGAATTTTTATAACCAACTGTGTCTGTGTCTATGTCTGTGATTATATCTGCATCTATGTTTATGTTTGTGTCCATATTTCTCTCCTTGAACCAGTTCAGTTGGGAGTGACATTCATGTGCTGCCTGTTCTCCTCAATTTCCCCTTCCATTATAAAAACTCTTCCTTCTCCTCCTTCATGGAGAAAAAATTGTTCTTTAGCTATGTCTTTTTTTCTTCTTGTCATCTTAAGTCGCATATGTCAGCTTCAAAAAAAAAGCTAAATTTGAAGTTTTCACAGCAACTTGAGCATTGGAACGTGACAGAGAATTAAAAAAAAACACACCAAGAGTATTTCAATGTATGTAATTTTGTGTATTGAAACATGGGTGAGTTGTTGCTATAAGAATCTTATGTTTTGCCTCTTGGCTTGTATCTAACATTGCAGCCTAGATAACACTGCTGCCAGTATTTTAACTAGAGTCTGGCATTTCACTATAGCTAGCATTCTCTCTTTCAGGAACAGTCTAATGGCTGATTTCCTCTAGTTCACTGCCCAGTTTTCCACTAAAGTCACTGAGCAACCTAGCTAGGACTGGTTTTACTGTGCCCTCTCAGGGGAAGAGCATGTTGAGCACAGATATCTGGAAGAGGACTTGAAGAGGGAGAAAAACATGCCAACATCTTTTCCTGAGGCTTCTGCTCTGCCTGCTCCCAGGCAGGAGAGTGTGAGACTTCTTGTAGGCATCTTTTATATAAGAAAAATTTCCCCATTCTTCTTCTCCCTTCACTCTTTTTCCAGTGCATCTCCCTTTCTCACCTTTCCTTTCTTCTTTCGAGATCATCCCAACATAGTAGACTCTGTCTAAGTAGGTCCTTCTAATTACCCTAATGATGATAATATTCTTAGGTATCATGTGTATCATCTTTTCACATAGAATGTAAACAATTTAACTTTGTTAAATACCTTATGATTTCTCTTTCATGCTTACCTTTTTATACTGTTCTTGAGTCCTGTGTCTGAATGTCAGATTTTTCTACTCAGCTCTGGTCTTTTCATCAGGTATACTTAAAAGACATCTATTTAATTAAATATTCATATTTTTCTCTATAGGATTATACTCAGTTTTTCTTGGCAGTTTATTCTTAGTTGTATTCCTAGCTTTTTTGCCTTCCAGAATATCATATTCCAAGTCCTCTGCTCCTTTGTAATGATAGCTATTAACTATCCTTTATGCAATCCTGACTTGAATTATTTCTTTCTGACTGCTTGCATTATTTTTACTTTGCCTGAGAGTTCTGGATCTTGGTTATAATGTTCCTTGGAATTTTCATTTTGGGGTTTCCCTGAGGAGATGACTAATAGATTCTTTCAATTTCTACTTTGCCTCTGGTTCTAAGATATCTGGGCAGTTTTCCTTTATAATTTCTTGAACTCTCATGTCTAGGGTATTTTTAAAAATCATGGCTCTCAGATAGTACAATAAATCCTAACATCTGTCCTTGATCTCTTTTTCAAGTCAGTTGAATTTCCCATGAGGTCTTTCATATTTTATTCTATTCTTTCCACTTTTTGTGGGCTTTTGTTTTATTGTTTCTTGATGTCTCAAGAAGTCATTAGCTTCCCACTTGACTGATACTAATTTTTAAGGAATTATTTCCATCAGTTAGGTTTTCTACCTCTTTTAAAAATTTGACTTTTTTCCCAATTACATGTAGAAACAATGTTGTTAGTTTTGTGATTAAAATTCTCTCCTTCCCTCCATCTCTTCCCCTCCCCATGGTGGCAAATAGTCTGATATATGTTTTACTAGAGCTTTCATGCAATACATATTTCCATAGTCTTGCTGTGACAGAAGAACATATCACACATGCAATAAAAAAAACTCATGAAGGAAATAAAGTAAAAGATGGCATGCCTTAATCTGCAATCAGATTGCAACAATTCATTCTTTGCCCACAAATAGCATTTTTAAAAAATCATGAATCCATTGGGACTTTGCTCACTTCACTTAACATCAGTCATATAAGTCTTTAAAGGTTTTTCTGAACTATGTACAACTTCTATTCAATTCTTATGGCACAATAGTGTTCCATTACCACCATAAACCACAACTTGTTCAGCCATTTTCCAATTGATAGACACACCTTCAGTTTCTAATTCATTGCCACAACAAAAAGAATTTCTAAAAATATTTTTTTGCAAGTAGATCCTTTTCCCTTATCTTTAATCTTTTGGCATTTAGACTCAGTAATGGTATTGTTGGGTCAAAGGGTATGCATAGTTTTATGGTCCTTTAGGAGTGAGTCCAGATTGTTTTCTAGAATAGGTACATCAGTTCATAGTTCCATTCACAATGTATTAAATTGTCAATTTTCTCACATCTCCTCCAACATTCCTCATTTTCCTTTTTGGTCATATTAGCCAATCTGATAGGTAAGAGTTGGAATCTCAAAGTTGTTTTAATTTGCATTTCTCTAATCAATAGTGATTTGGAGGATTTTTTATATGACTATATGTATTTTTATGTCATCTGAGAACTGCATATTCATATCTTTTGACCAATTAGGGAATGCTTTGTATTCTTATAAATTTGACTCAGTTCTCTTTATATTTGAGAAATGACACCTTTGTCAGAGATACTACAAAAAATTTCCCCAATTTGTTGTTTCCTTTCTAATCTTGGTTGTATTGGTTTTGTATGGACAAAATATTTTAAATTTAATGTAATAAAAATGATCCATCTCATTTTTCATAATATTCTGTGTGCCATGTTTGCTCATAAATTCTTCCCTTATCCTTAAGTCTGACAGGCAAATTTTGACATGTTCCCCTTATTTGTTTATGCTATCGCCCTTTATTTCTTGATTAGTTATCTTTTTTGACTTTATCTTTGTGTATGGGTGAATATTGGTCTATACCTAGTTACTGCTTTATTGTTTTCTAGTTTTCCCAGCAGTTTTTGTCAAATAGTGAGTTCTATCTTCAATAGCTTGGATCTTTGGATTTATCTAACACTGTGATTACTTATCCTATTCTATTGAACTACTAATTTCTCAGCCAGTACCAGATTGCTTTGATGATTAGTTCTTTATAATATAGTTTTATATCTAGTATGGCTAGACATCTTTCCTTTATATGTGTTTTTTTAAATTAATTCCCTTGACATTCTTAATCTTTTGTTATTACAGCTAAATACTGTTAATATTTTTTTCTAGCTTTAGGAAATAATTTTTGGGTAGTTTGATTGGCATAGCACTGAATATGCAAATTAATTTAGGTAGTATTGTAATTTTTATTATATTGACTCAGCCTATCCTTGAACAATAAGTACTTTCCCAATTGTTTAGGTCTGACTTCATTTGTGTGAAAAGTATTTTGTAATTGAATTCATATAATTGCTGAATTTGTTTTGGTAGGTATATACTCAGATATTTTACCTTTCCTATAGTTATTTTAAATGGAATTTCCTTTTCTATCTCTTGCCATTGAACTTCGTTGGTGGTAAATAAAAATGCTGGTGATTTATGTGCTTTTATTTTGTATCCTGAAACTTTGTTAAAGTTGTTAATTGTTTCTGTTAGTTTTTTGGTTTATTCTCTAGGATTCTATTTGTATATCATTATATCCTCTTCAGAGTGATAATTTTGTTTTGCATTGCCTATTCTAATTCCTTTAATTTTTCTGTTCATATTGCACAATATTAAATAGTATTGATAACAGGTCTCTTTACTTCACCCCTGATCTTATTAGGGGGTTCTAGTTTATCCCCATTACAGATAACACTTGTTGATGGTTTTATACAGATGTCATTCATCACTTTATGGAAAGTTCCATTTACTTCAAAGTTTTCTAATGTGTGTGTGTGTTTTTTAAAATAAAAAATGGGTGTTATATACTTTCAAAGGCTTTTTCTATATATATTGAGATAATCATATGGTTTCAGTTGGTTTTGTTATTGATATGGTCAATTATGCTGATAGTTTTCCTAATATTGGACATTCTTTGTATAAAACTCACCTGGTTATGGTGTATGATCCTTTTGATGTAATGCTGTAACCCTCTTGCTAATATTTTACTTAAAATTTTTGCATCAATATTCAGTAGGGAGATTGGTCTGTAATTTTCTTTCTTTTTTTAGCTCTTCCTGGTTTGGATATTAGCACAATATTGTGTCACAAAAGGAATTTGGAAGAATTCTTTCTTTTTCAATTTTTTCAAATAATTCATGTAGTATTAGTCAATTGTTATTTGAATGTTTGGTAGAATTTGCTTATGAATCTATCTGATTCCAGGACTCTTTTCTTAGGGAATTCTTTGATGGTTTGTTCAATTTCCTCTTTTCTTTAGGCAGTTTATATTTTCCCTTCGATTTTAAGATTGCTGGCATATAGTTCTTATAATAATTTTAATAGCTGCTTTAATTGTTTCCTTATTCATTGTGATTTCCCATTTTCATTTTCATTTTTTTAAAACCCTGACCTTAGAATCAATACTGTGAATTGGTTCCAAGGCAGAAGAGTGGTAAAGGTTAGGCAATGAGAGTTAAGTGATTTGGTCACACAGCTAGGAAGTATCTAAGGTGAGATTTGAAACCAGAACCTCCTGTCTCTGGGCCTGCCTCTCAATCCACTGAGACACCCAGTTGCTCCCCCAGCGCATTTTTATTTTTGACCTGGGTAATTTGGTTTTATTCATTTTTAAAATATATTTAATTAATCATCTATTTATTTGATTTATTTTCCCCATAAAACTAGCTCCTTGCTTTCAAAAGTTCTCTTATTTTCAATTTCATTCATCTTTCCTTTGATTTTCAAGATTTCCAATTCGGTTTTTAATTGGAAGTTTTACATTTGTTTTTTTTCTTTTCTTTTCTCTTCTTTTCTTTTTTTAGTTGCATGCCCTGTTCATTAGTGTTCTCTTTCTCTATTTTATTGATGTAAGCATTTAGAGATATAAATGTTCCCATAAGTACAACTTTGGCTGTATCCCATAAACTTTTGAATGTTGTCTCCTGATTATCTTTCTCTTTCATAAAATTATTGATTGTTTCTGTGATTTGTTCTTTGACCCATTCATTCTTTAGGATAATAATATTTAGTTTCCAATTAATTTTTAGTCTTTCTTTCTGCTGCCCTTTGTTGAATTTTTATTGCATTATGATCTATAAAGGATACATTTAATATTTCTGCTTTTCTACATTTGGTTATGAAGTTTTTATGCTCTAGTATATGCTAAATTGTACCTCTTTTGCCAATGGGATAATTCTGATTTTTAGGGAATTGTTTTCTTTGCTATATTTTGTACCTCTTTTACCTCTGTTAATTCTTTTCTCCTAATTTTCTTGCATTGCTCTCATTTCCCTCTCAATTTTTATTCTATAACTTTTATTTGATTTTTTAAATCATCTTTTTGCTCTTTTTTAAAAAATCCCTTTCTTTAGCTGTTTTAGGAATTCTTGTTGGACTTTAGTCTAATCAGCATTTTTCTTTGAGGAGTTCCTTGTACAGATTTTCAAGTCATTATCTTTTTCTGAGTTTGTGTCTTGAGCTTCCTTGGCACCATGGCAGATTTTAATGATCAGTTTCTTTTTATTCATTTACTCTTTTTTTCCAGTCTATTTCTTGATTTTGGACTCTGTTTAGACTTGGGCTCTACTCATCTCTGCAGGTGGGGAAGATATCTGTCCAAAACTTTTGTATTTTATTTTCTTTTACAACTTTCACAGCTCAGTCTCAGTGTCTGGTGTAAGTTTTCAGTACTTCCAAAGGTGCACGATCTGGGGAGAAGTCTGTTCATTGCCCTCCTGGTCTATGATCTACTCTTTACTAGATAGGGTCCCTGGCCCCTCATAACCACAACCAATCCTCTTCTCCCTGAAACTGTGACCTAGAACTGGGTAATGGGCAACAGATCTGCAAAATAGCACCCAGTCTAACATCTATTGCTGGTACAGGGGTGCTATAGATCTCTTTCTGAACAGGTTCCAGTACCTTCATATTCCTGGTTGCTGGTTATATTCCTTGTCACTTTCACTACCACTGCTGCCTATCCACAACTAATACTAGAGGTTGCCATTTCTTGGACTATGGTTCTAACAAATTCTAATCACAGTGGCTGCCGACCTCTCTTCTGTCTTCCTAAGCTACACTGGGCTGGAAAATGACTCACTATGACTTTTGGGAGAACTTTTCTACTCAGAATTTGACTTCATATACTTTTAAAAGTTGTTATAGAGGGATATGTTGGGAGAGTTCTGCTGGTCTCATTTCATCATCTTGGCTTTACCCTTGGATTCGGTACTTGAAAAGTCTACTCATTCTACTGAGGAATGAAGGGAGTTAGAACTCCTAAGGGCAGCTGGCACCTGTGAGAACAGAAGGGTATGGGCCCAAGGAGGACATTTTGAGGTAAATGGGGAAGAAAAAGCTAGGATATAGGTCAGTGGTAGATTTCATAATCAGAAAGGTGTTGAGGGATGCGCATCTTACAATGGAGTGAGAGTGATGCTTGCAATAATTGGCATTATTCTGAGAAAGAAGCACAATGGAAAAGGGGAAATCCAAAGAACAAGTTCTATGAGGCAATGGCAGAAATTGCCTTAAGGGGACAAGCTAGAATGGATATCTTTTAGGATACCTAGAACCAAAGTTTTGCTTGCATGAAGAATACAGATAATAAAGAGAGGTTGGATAATTAAAAGGGTCATAAAACAAAGATAATGAGGAGAGTGAGAGACATTCTTTATAGAAAGGGACACACAAAAAATGAACATTTTCAAATTAATGAACAGGACTAGTTGAAAGAGAGATGAGGAAGAGGGAATCTACCTATTTAACTGAATGGGGAAAAGGTGGGAAGGGAGATGAATTATATAGTCAGGAAAAAGGAAGAGATAAAAAGGAGCTAATATGCAAAACTCCAATCTTAAAGTGATAACAAACAAGAGGCGATTAGACGTGAAGGGAAGAGAACCAGTGGGAATAAATCATTAAAAAAATTAAGGTAAAGTAACTGAAGGATCCATAGAATTGTTTTATAGCAGAAGAGGGAGGAAAAGAATGACTTTAAAAATATTACAGAGATGGAGGAAAATGTAAACCTAAACTCATAAATTTTTTTAACATTTATTAATATTCATTTTTAACATGGTTACATGATTCATGCTCCTCCTTTCCCCTTCACCCCCCCCCCCC
>NC_058131.1:432698868-432729180 GCF_016433145.1 Gracilinanus agilis
CTCCCTTATTTTTCCCCCCTCTTTTTGTTTTTAAAGGCCTTATGAATTCCCTCCCCCTTCACCCCTCCCTTTTTTTTGACCTCCCCATTCCCGTGCTCCCCTTGGTTTATCCCTTCTAACTTTCTCAGAAGGGTTATATAAGAGTTTTATTTCCCAATGGATAGTATAGCTACTCTTCCCTCTCTGGGTTGATTACACTAAGAGTAAGGTTTGATTATTACCTCTTAATGCTCTCTTCCTCTCCTTATAATAGTATTTGTCCCCTCTCCCTCCCATGCCCTCTTTGTGTGTAATAGAATATTCTATTTTCTTATTCACTCAAGTTTCTCTTGGTGTCCCCTGCTATTCACCCCCTCTTTCCCATCCCCCACGCCATCTTAGATTATTTAGTGTTCCACCCTCACCCTGTGAATTATTCTTCTGATTACTATACTAGTGAATATTATAATAGTGAATAGAGTTCACTACAGAGAATTATACATAACATTTCTCTACATAGGAATACATATAATTAGATCTCACTGAGGCTGTTAAAAAGGCAAATTTAAAAATTATAAGTTTTCTTTCTGTCCCCTCTGTATCTTATTTACCTTTTCAGGTTTCTCTCGATTTTTGTGGTTGGATATCAAACTTTCCATTTAGCCCTGGTCTTTTCTGTGCAAATACCTGGAATTCTTCAATTTTGTTGAATGCCCATACTTTCCCCTGGAAATATATAGTCAATTTTGATGGGTAGTTGATCCGTGGTTGTAGGCCCAGCTCTCTTGCCTTTCTGAATATCGTATTCCAAGACTTGAGATCTTTTAGCGTGGAGGCTGCCAGATCCTGTGTGATCCTGATTGGTGCTCCTTGATATTTGAATTGTTTCTTTCTGGCTTCTTGTAAGATTTTTTCTTTTGCTTGGAAACTCTTGAATTTGGCAATTATATTTCTGGGTGTTTTCTTTTCTTGATCGAATGTCGCAGGTGTTCTATGAATCCTTTCAATGTCTATATTGCCCTCTTGTTGTAGGACTTCAGGGCTATTTTGCTGAATAATTTCTTTTAGTACGGAGTCCAGGTTTCTATTAATTTCTGGTTTTTCTGGAAGACCAATTATTCTCAAATTGTCTCTTCTAGACCGGTTTTCTTGGTCTGTCACTCTCTCATTGAAATATTTCATGTTTCTTTTCTATTTTTTCAGTCTTTTGACTTTGTTTTATTTGTTCTTTTTGTCTTGAGAGATCATTAGCTTCTACTTGCTCAATTCTAGCCTTTAGGGATTGATTTTTGGCTATAATCTTCTGGTTTTCGGCCATAATCTTCTGGTATTCCTTTTCAATCTGGTCATTTCTGGTGTTCAATTGCAAGATTCTACCTTTTAAACAGTTATTTTCTTGCCAGATCTCTTCCATTTTCCTCAGAATCTCAGTTTTGAACTCTTCCATAGCTTGTGAGGAGTTTTCCTTATTTGAGGAGGGTCCGGATGCTTGTTTGTTCTCCTCCTCTGTTTGCTCGGTTGTCTGGATTTTCTCTGTGTAAAAGTTGTCGAGTGTTAAAGGCTTCTTTTTCTTGTTGTTATTCTCTCTCTTCTGAGCTTCCTGAGACTGGGTAGCCATCATTAGCCCAGCAGCTTCTCAGGTTTATCCTCGCGCTCAGTGTCTGTCCAAGGTCTATTTGCTCTTGAGGTCTGAGTTCTGGTTTTTTCCAAGGTCAAGCCCCCTGGTGGACCCCCTTGCTTGATCCTCTGCAGGAGGTTCCTTTACAAGTCTCAGGGCGCTGCTTCCACAGTCGTATACCCGTCTGCACTGGTTCCCCACTCAGGTTTTCAGAGTTTTAGTTCCTGGCTGTGTCTGCCTCCACACACACCTCCGCCCGTGCCTGTGCTCTCAGCAGGCGCTCTGTGCCCAGAGTCCACTCTCTGCTACCGCGCTCAGATTTCGCGTGCGTTCTTTGGTTTATTGGGGTCCTAAATCTTGCTGCTCTCAGGAACAGGCCCCGGAGCTGCCAGTGACTCGATGGGTGCCCCAAACTTGCTCTATTTCTTTTTAGCTGGCTTCGGCACTATAGATGTTGTGTGTGGAGGAGTTGGGGGTGGGGTGGTTGCTCAGCCCGCGATTTAGTGAGAGCTGTTTCACCCCTTTATAGCATGGAAATGCCTTAATTCTACGTACCTTCCACGCTGTGCCCTGTTGTGGGGTTCCTCCGTTCGTCTGGACTTGTTTTTATGTCCCCTTGAGGAGTTTTGTGTATTTTGGTCAGGAGAGGTTAAGAGCTGCTTCTTACTCTGCCACCATCTTAACCCGGAACCTAAACTCATAACTTTAAGTGTGAATAGATTAAATAATTTAGTAAAATGAAAAAGAGTAATAGATTGGATAAGAAAACCAAACCCTAAAATCTGCTGTTTATAAGAAACACAACATAAACCAACACTTACAAAATAAAATGGAGGGAATCAAAACATTTTTTACTACGCATCAAGTGAATCCATGCTATCTGACAAAGCAAAAACAAAATTAAAAAATTAAAAGAGATAAATAAGAAAATTATTTTATTCTGAAAATAACAATACACAACAAACCAATTATAGTAATAAAGAGATGTCCCTCAACTGGGGAATGGCTAAACAACTTCTGAACAAATTGAGCTACAAGAAGAAAGACTTTTTGAGTAGCGATAATTTTTTTCTTTTAAAAAATTTTTATTTTAATAACAAATGTCCACATAAGTTTTCCAAAGTCATGTGATCCTTATTGTTTCACTCCCTTCTTCCATCCCCGCTCCAGAGCTGACAAGCAATTCAATCTGAGTTATACATGTATTATCATATAAAACATATTTCCATATTATTCATTTTTGTAAGTTAATAATCTTATAGAACCAAAACCCCAAATAAACATTTGTTATATCTTATGTTTTCTTCTACATTTTTATTCCAACAGTTCTTTCTCTGGATGTGGATAGCATTCTTTTTCATTAGTTCCTCAGAATTATCCTGGATCATTATATTGCTGTTAGTAGCAAAGTCTATCACCTTTGATTGTTCCACAGTATTGCAGTTACTGTGTATAATGATCTCCTGGTTCTGCTCTTTCTGGAATCATCCTGTTCATCATTCCTTATAGCACAATGGTATTCTATCACTATCATATACCGCAATTTGTTCAACCATTTCTCAATTGAGAAACGCTTTAGTTTCCAATCTTTGCCACCACAAAAAGAGCAGCTATAAGTATTTTTGTACAAACAGATCCTTTCCCCCTTTTTAAAAATCTCTTTGGAATTCAGATCTTATAATGGTATTATTGGATCAAAAAGTATGCAAAGAAAGCCAACATTAACACAACAGTGACAAGAAACTGCAATTTTCCTCTCTCAATTCTCTCAGTTTGGGATGTCTTTAAAATAAAACAAACAAAAGGGAAAATATGGAAATGAATAAATTGCTAGAGAAATTAGAGTTAAAAGTTCTAAAAGGTCCAAATGGAACAACCAAAGATTATACATATATCAGACATCACATGGAACTTTTACAAAAACTGAAAATATAGTAGGGTGCAGAGATATTGCAAACAAATATAAAAAGATAGAAATAGTTAATACATCCTTCACAAACTATAATGCAACAAAAGCAGTCATTGGTTCATGGATCACAAAAAAAAGATAACAGATCTAAATGGAAACTTGATAATCAAATTCTAAATAATGAGCAGGTCAAAGACTAAATCATAGAAACAATGAATAAGTATGTAAAAATGATAATGTTGAAGCAATGTTTCAAAGTTTCTGGGATGCAATGAAAACAGTCTTCAGGGGGAAATCATATCCTTACAAATATACACTAACAAAATTGAAAAAGAATTAATTAACTGAGCATACATTAAAAAAACTAGAAAGCCAATAAATAAACTAAAAAGGAATTCAATAGAAATGTTAAAATTAGAGGAGAAATAGCTAAATTGGAAACAGAAAAACCCATGAAAATAAATTAAATAAGTAAAGCTAAAAGCTGGCTCTTTTAAAAGACTGATGAAATTGATAAACTCTTAGTTAACTTGATGTAAAGGGAAAGAATAGAAAACTAAATCCATAAAATAAGCAAGGTGAAATTAAAGCAAAGCCAGAAGAAATAATAAGAATAATCAGAACATATTATGCACAGTTGCATGCTAACAAAACATACATAAAAGAAATAGGACAATGTGGTCAATAATATAAAATACCCAGACTATCAGAGATCAGATAGAGATTTTAAATAATCCAATCTTAGGAAAGGAAATAAATCTAACTGTAAAGAAAATACAATGAACAAACAAACAAAAACCCTTGTGGTCTTAATGGAGTTATAGGAGAATCCTATCAAAATTTCAAGAACAATGAATAAGCATGCTTCACAAATTATTTCTTAAAAATTGAAACCTTTTGGTAGGCTACCTCCTTTTGTGTGACAAATTTAGTCCTAATACCCAAACAAGAGAGAGAGAAAACATAGAACGAAAATTATAGGCCAATGTAATTAATGAATATTGGCTCAAAAAATTTAAACAAAATACTGTTAAACAGAATATAGAGATTTAGCCAAGAAATCGCTCAACATTAGGAAAGCAATTAACAATTAACCATATTAAAAACCCAAACATTCAAAACCACATGGTTATCTCATTAGATGCAGAAAAGACTTTTGACAAAATATATTATTTTTATACTAAAAACCCTACAAGGTATAGCCACAGAGGGAACTTTATTTCAATATAAAAAGTATTTATTTAAAACCAAAACCTAGTATCACATGCAATGGGAATACACTAGATTTTCCCCAACAAATACAGGAGAATGAAGCAAGAATATCCACTCTCTCCATTATTCATTGACATGATTCTAGAAATTCTAGTAACAGCAATAAGATAAGAGAAAGACATTAAAAGCATAAAGATAGGTAAAGAGGAAATAAAACTTTTGTTTGCTGGCAATATGATGGCAATACTCTGAAAATCCTAGAGTATTTACAAAAATAATAATCGAGATAAAAGCTTCAGCAAAGTTGAACACTACACAATTAAACTTAAAAATCAACAGATTTCTATATAATAATACACAAGAAACAATAATAGAAAAGGAAATTCCATTGAAATAACTTCAAAATGCATAAAACTTCTGAGAATCAACTTCCAAAGCCCATAAAAGATTCCTATAGATTCAATTACAAAAGTTATCTCTCTTTGACTTGTTTCCCAGGTCATTTGTTTTTGATATTCTATTTCTCACATTTTTTTTTCAATTGTGCTTTAATAGTTCTTTCTTTTGTTATACTTTGGCTCATTCTAATTTTAAGAGCATTTAGTTCTTAAGTAAGATCTTCCCCTAACTGTTCTAATGTGTCAATTTACCTTGCCCTTCTTTTGGCTCTAGCTATTCCATTTTATATATTTTGTTTTATTTTTCCTAGGTATTGTGTAGTCATTTTTTACCAGGACATTATTTTTTGTTGAGATTTTAGTTGGACTTGTACTAAGGTAACTCTCTTCCACAAGGTTTATTGCTTGGGTATCTCTCAAGACAAGTATTTCCTCATAGTATTTGTTGTTTTCTTTGGCTTGTTTGTTTCAGCAGCCCCAGTGGCTAGGTAAGGGTATTGGGTTTTATTCCAGCATTCATGAAAGAACTAAGCTAACCTTGCCTGGTTCTGTGTGTGTTGGCTTAGAATAGTTCTTTTCATCAGAGGCCTTTGGGACTGTTCTAGCACTGGGCTGTACGTAGGTTCTTCATCTGACAACAGGGCTCATAGGTCATTACTTGGTTCCCCTGAAAGGCTTTTCCTTTCTCCTTCCCCACTTTTTGCTAGGCTCAGGCATTACCATGGTTTTCCCTTACTGGGCTTTCTTTATGGGGTTTTTGGGTTGCCTAGATTAGTCTTTTTTTTTTTTTTTAAAATCTCTTACCTTTGTCTTAGAACCAGTATTATTGGTTCCAAGGCAAAGAGTGGTTAGTATTAGGCAATGGGACTTAAGTGACTTGCCCAGGGTCACACAGCTAGGAAGTGTCCAAGGTCAGATTTGAACCCAGGTCTCTAGACCTGGATCCCAATGCACTGAGCTACCTACCATCTAGTTGCCCCCCTGTTTTTGTGTTGCTGAGGCTAGTCTTTGCCTAGGGCTCTTCTGCTAGTGGGCTCATGGCTATTCCTTCATTTTCTGAGGTTCCTGGGCTCTGGGTCAGTACTGAACCTCTCCTCTAGTTACTCTGGTGCTGCTTTAAATCTTTGACCTATTTTGGCTTGCTTACTTTCTGCAGGATTCTGTGATCCTTCTATTCATCTCTGGGCTGGTGATAGAATCTATGGTTGATTATTCTTATTTTTTCAGTTGATGATGAATTTTAAATTTTTATTAGTGTTTTTGTGGGCAATCTGGGCTTTTCTAGGTATGCTGCTGTCTTTTTATAATTTATGTTTTCATAATAGGGAACTATGGGGGCATTGCTAATGGGCTTAAATGAGTGAATTAGTGTAAGAGGACATAGCAAAAAAAGCCAGTTCTATAAGGCCTTTGTTGTGTCATGTTTGGGGGCAGATAACTGATGACATTAGAAACTACTGTGATGAGTTGGGTTGTGATAAGGTTCTATGGCATTTTGTACCCATATCTGAAAATATCTGGGTATTTTAAATCAAGAATACAGGATTTGTAGACAGCAGACCTGGATTCAAATTTAAGTTTGGCTCATTAATATTTGTATGGCCCTGAGCCAGTCTCTTCTACTATCTAGACTTGAGTCCCCTTTTGTGTAAAATGAGAGATTTGAATTAGATGATCTACAAGGTCCCTTCCTATTCTAAATCTTACGCAGTTTCATTTGTGGGTGAGGTGCGGGGCAAAAGGAGTTGAACTGCTGAGCTGAGATCTTTCTTGGGAAAGTCACTTCCTTTTTCTAGGCCCTAGTTTTCTTGTCTATAAAATAAAACACTGGACTAATCTTGTCTAAAATCCTTCCACCTCTAACAAACTTACAAGTCTGGGATATAGAAGTGAGACAGCATCATAGATTGAACTAAGGATAATGGAGTGGCCACGCCAGCAGACTGTGGAGTTGAGAAGCTTATTTGCCCTTATGGTGCAAATTTATCCACCTAAGAAGTGAGTTGAATAACATGCATCCTTCCCCTGTCTTCCTACTATACTCAACTCCCTTGTCTTATAGAGATAGTGAGAGCCTTCATGAGATATTCTGTAAGTTCAAATAGAAAAGCACACTTTTTAGAACTCAAAGGAAACTTAAGAACTATCTATTTTGAATCCGTTATTTTACAAAAGAAGAAAAGGAGTTCCAGAAAGGTTGTCTTTCTCCCTCATGTTTGCACAGCTACTAAGCAATATAATAATAAGCAATAATAAGCAAAACCCAAGTTTTGACTCCAGGACCAACATTCTTTTCCCTACATGAGACTTCTGGGCATTGCTTCTCATCACGTTCACTTGCCTCCCTTAAGGGCAGAATGCAGAACCATGCAGGCAGCCCTGTAAACCTGAGGAAACCTTTTACACTTTGATATTTCCTCTGTTCAAGTACCTCAACTGCCTGTATAGCTCTGATCTCGAATGGCAGCTAATAATTCAAACAGCTTTGTGGGAGTGACCGCTTGATCTACTACGGCTTGGATGGAGGCGGATGGGGTTAAGGATTCCTTTCATTCTTTTCAAGTCTCCTTCTATAATCTGGGGGCAAAGGCATAAACAGTCCTCCTAGCCTTGGGGTTGGTGCTAATATCATCTCAGATCCCAGCCTGGAGCCTGAAATACTGAAGTGGGTCATCTGGAAGATGTGAATTACCCTCCTTCCCAGCCACACCATCGGGTGGGAATTAAAATTTAATTTCAAAAGTCCTCTGCTCTGGTGCTGGGGCTGGTCATGAACATGATTGACCTCCTGGTTTCTTTCACCTTTGCGTGCCTTGGGTTTTTACTATCTAAGGAAATGAAGACTGAGTTGCAGCAGGAAATTCCATGTAGGCAGGTGTTTCTGGTTAACCTAGGAGGAGTTGAGCTAGAGGGGAAAGGCAGAAGCCTGGTGAAGAGTTTGGGGAATCTAATGATGGTTTAGGGCTCAGTAACCCCTTCTCAAAGGTCCCGGCAGCTAAAATGCTGGCTGGTCAGTCAAGTGGAGAGGTTTGTAGGGGTGAAGCTAAGTCTAAAATGTGGCTGGCTTGGCTAGATAGGAAAATTTCATTGTTTTATTTCAAGGACCCACTAAGAACTCAAAAAGCATTTATTAAGCATTCACCATGTGCCAGCGCTGAGAATACAAAGAAAAGCAAAATGATTTCCTGGCCTCAAAGAACTCACATTCTAATAGGGGAGACAACATGCAAACAGCTATGTATGAACAAAATATATACAGAATAACTTGGAGGTAATCTTAGAGAGAAGGCTTTAAATGAGACCAGAACAGGCTTCTTGCAAAAGGGGACAATTTAGTTGTCAGTGTGAAAAAAGGAGATATAAAGTCAGGATGAGGCAGTTATAATGAGAGAGAGCATTCAGGCAGGGGGACAGCCAGTGAAAATGCACTGAGTCAGGAGATGAAGAGACCAATTTCACTGAATCATAGAATACTTAAAGGAAGAAAGGCGTAAGAAAATTTAACATGTCAGAAAGGTCCATATTATGATGGACTTTAAAAGCCTGAACAAAAGATCTAGAATATCAAGGGAAATATATTATGCAAATATATTATGATGCAACAAACATCAAAATTGTCTGGTGTTAGTTTTGAAAATTAGAAACAACGAAACTCAAAAACTCAGTATTTGTCAAACTGGAAAACATAAATTACTTAGAGATTGCCTTATTTGATTTTTAAAAAACTTCTGGGCAAACTGAAAAGCAGTATGGCAGAAATTAGGCTTAAGCCAATATTTTATGCCTTATTCCACAATAAATTCCAAATTGATTTGTAATATTAATATTAAAGATCAAACCATTAAAAATATTAGAAGAGATAATAAACTAGAGGAATTCCAGGTGAACTGGAAAGACCTCCAGGAACTGATGCAGAGCGAAAGGAGCAGAGCCAGAAGAACATTGTACACAGAGACTGATATACTATGGTAAAATCGAATGTAATGGACCTCTGTACCAGCAGCAATGCAATGACACAGGACAATTCTGAAGGATTTATGGTAAAGAACGCTACCCACATTCAGAGGAAGGACTACAGGAGAGGAAACATATAAGAAAAACAACTGCTTGAATGCATGGGTTGAGGCGGACATGATTGGGGATGTAGACTCGAAACTACCACACCAATGCAACTATCAACAATTTGGAAATAGACCCTGAACAAGGACACATGTTACAACCAGTGGAAATGTGCATCAGCCATGGGTGGGGGGAGTGCGGGGGGTGAAGGAGAAAGTAGGAGCATGAATCATGTGACCATGTTAAAAATGAATATTAATAAATGTTTAAAAATATTAGAAGAGGAGTAGATCATATACCTTTTACAGCTATGGTTAGGAGATGAATTCTTTTTTTTTTAAACTCTTACCTTCCATCTTAGAGTCAATACTGTGTATTGGCTCCAAGGCAGAAGAGTGGTAAGGGTAGGCAATGGGGGTCAAGTGACTTGCCCAGGGTCACACAGCTGGGAAATGTCTGAGGTCAGATTTGAACCTAGGACCTCCTGTCTCTAGGCCTGGCTCTCAATCCAAGGAGATGAATTCTTAATCAAACAAGATAATTTTGATTACATAAAACTGAAAAGCTTCTTATAAATAAAATTAAAATATCCAGGATAAGAAAGAAAATGGAAAAAATAGGTAACTAGAAAAGAATATTTGTACCAAACTTCTCATACAAGAATTTTGTATACATGTTTTAGGCACAAATAATAGATACAATGTCTAATACATATGTCTGTATGACCAAAAGCCATTCCCCAACTGATAAGTGATCAAAAAATATAAATAATTAGTTCTCAAAAGAATGACAAACTACTGATAACTATATGAAAGAAGATTCAAAATTACTAATAATAAGAGACAAGCCCGAGGTTTTATCTCACCACCAACAAATTATAAAATATAACAAAAGAGAAGATATGAGAAAATGTTGGAGGAGCTGTTAGAAGATATGTACCCTGGTGCAATGTTAACAGGTCTGTGCATCAGTATAATAAATGATTTTGGAAAGTAAAATTTGGAATTGTGTGAAGGAACTGACAGTTTCTACCAGACCTTTCCCTTTTAAAAAGTCATTTCTATCAAAAAGTTCACATAGACACTAAAATATTTATAGAAGCAACTAACTGGAAATTAGATGCCCACCAATTTGAGAATGGCTAAATAAATTGAGGTACATGAATAGAATGTAATATTACTGTGCCAATCAATGCTCATTGTTCCATCTTCATAACATCTCTCGTGTGTGCATGTGTGTGTGTGTGTGTGTTTGTGTGTGTGCGCGGGCATGTGCCCACATGTGTGTCTGCCCCCTTGTCACCTCTGACATTGCAATCACTCTAATTCAGATGCTCTTCCTATGGACCTCAACTCTCTCTCAACTGTATTCCGTCTGTCAAATTGGTCTTCCAAAACACAGGTCTGACCCGTATCACATCCCTAGGCAATAACCTCAAATGGTTCTCCATTAACTTCATGATCAAATATAAAATCCTCTATTTGACTTTCCAAACTTTAATCTAGCCTCTTCCTACGTTTCCAGTCTCATCATTCCTTCATATACTCTGTGATCCAGTAACAGTAGCCTTTATGCTATTTCTCAAACACAAGACACCTTGTTTCAGACCTGTCCTCCATGCTGGAATGCTGTCTCTCCTCACTTCTAACCCCTAACCTCACCAAGTCTCCTTTAGAGCTAAGTTAAAGTCCTACTTTCTGCAAAAAAGAAATCTTTCTCAAGTCTACTCAATCTTAATGCCTTCCTTCTAAGATTATCTCCAATTTATCCTGCCCAAATTTTGTTTGTACATAGTTTTCACTTGCTGTTGCCTCTGTTAGACTGTGAGCTTCTTCTGAGCAGTAACTGGTTTGGATTTTTGTGTGTGTGTGTGTGTGTGTGTCTTTCTTTGTAAACCCCAGCATTCAGTACAGTGCCTGGTGCTTAAGAAATGCTAATTTAATGATGGTAAAAATTATGAAGATGATGAATACAGAAGAACATGGAAAGATTTACACTATTTGAAATAGTCATCAGAGTCAAGAAAGCAATATATACAATGACTACAATAATGTATATGGAAAAAATGACCACAAAACAATAAAAAATAAATGTAGGGGGCAGCTGGGTAGCTCAGCGGATTGACAGCCAGGCCTAGAGATGGGAGATCCTAGTTTAAAATCTGGCCTCGGACACATCCTACATGTGTGACCCTGGGCAAGTCACGGAACCCCCATCGCCTAGTCCTTAAGTCTTCTACCTTAGAACCATATTGGTTCTAAGTCAGAAGGTAAGAGTTAAAAAAAATAAATGATGTATAATTATTATAGGATAATCATGTCCCCAAAGAAAAGAAATGAGAGCAAATTCCCCAATCCACTCCTTTGCAGAGTCAAGTCAATTCATATTTTCAGACGTTTTCAATATATTCATTGTTTTTACTGATTTTTCCCCTCATCATTTTTTTAAAGAAACACATATTTAAATATAGAATGGCTCTCTGGGAGAGTAATACTGGTGATGGAAAAAATAAAAAATGTCAATAAAAATTATTTTTACAGAAAAAGCCAAACAGAGGATTTATATTTGATCTTAGAGGAATAGCAAAATGGGTAGGTCACTGAGCCTGCAGTCAGAAGACTTGTCTCCTTGAGTTCAAATCTGGCCTCAGTTTCCTCATCTTTAAATGACTTGGAAAAGGAAATAGCAAACTACTCTTAGATCTTTGCCAAGAAAACCCTGAATAGGGTCACAAAGTCAGACACAACTACACAACAACCAAAAGAGGTAATGGAAAGCCACTGAAACGTATTGAATAAGGGAATAAAACAATCAGACCTGCAGAATGGTCAAATCATTTTTATAACTAATTGGAGGGTGGCCTGGAATGGGAAAAGATTCCAGGTAGAAAAATCAGTGTTACTTTTGCAGTGTTCTAGACACAAGAGAATGATGTCTCATAAGTGTTAAGGGCATGTTACAGGAGATAAAGAGGCATATATAAGAGATGTTTTGAAAGTAGAATCCACAGGACTTGGTAAGAGATTGGATATGGAGGGTGAGTGAGGTTAAAGAGTTGAGGCTCACACCTAGATTGAGAACTGAAGTGACATGGGAGGATGTTGGTACCCTTGACAGCAATAGGGAAGGTAGGAAGAGGAGAGGGCTTAGAAGGGGCAGAGGGAAGAGAATGGGTTCAGTTTGGGACATGTTAAGTTTACAATTTCTATAGGACAATTCAGTTTGAGATGTTAAGCAGTTGAGATGTAAGACCAGAGATACTTTACATTGAGATGGAAGTTGGGGAGATAGCCAAATAATTTAGAGGAAAAAAGACCCTGGAGATCACCAGTCAGGAGGAGTGACTGGAATGAAGATCCAATGATGGAGACTGATAAGGAACAGGTAGGCAGGTTTTCCCAATCGTGGAAGACATAGGACAGAGCAGAGTCACAATAATCCAGAGAGAAGGGGCATCCAAGAGATTAAGGTAATTAGCAGTAATTAGTAATTAAGGTAATTAGCAGTGTTAAAGGCTGTACTTACAAAACTGTTCTAATTTTTTAAAAATCCCTACCTTCCATTTTAGAATTAATACTGTGTATTGGTGCCAAGAGAGAAGAATAGTAAGGGCTAGACAATGGGGGTTAAGTGATTTTCCCAGAGTCATGGAGCTAGGAAGTATCTGAGGCTAGATTTGAACCCAGGGCCTCCCATCTCCAGGACTGACTCTCAATTCCCTGCGCCACCTAGCTGTTCCCAAGACCATTATGATTTAACTGGCTGTTTGTTTTGGCAGAGACCAGAACCACACATGTGCCATCTACCAGGCCAGAGTAACTACATCCATTACTTTATGAGATGACCAGAAGAGAAAGACTGAGTTAGTAATTTGTGGTTAAGCCCTCCTGAAAACTAACTTTCCTTTACATTCATATTCCTTTCATAGCTCTAAATTTCAAGAACAATCTTCATGATCTGAGCATTTTCATAGGATTATAAGATCAGATCTAAAGCTGGAAAAGGAATTAGATGGCTGAGTGGCCTTTTAATTCAACCTCCTCATTTTACAGAAGAGGAAACTAAGTTCCCATGGCAGTTAAATGATTTATTTGTTCAAGGTCACATAAGTAGTGAACATCAGAGGTGAGATCTGAACAAGGTCCTCTAACTCCTCTGAGCCCAAGGTCTTTCTGCCTGGTGGCTATAATATCAAGCAGAGGCTACCTACTTGGCATTAAACTTATATCAAGTTTAATCACTAAACAAATCATCAAGTTCTGGCCCTAAAATTGTGACAAATCAACCTTTTCCCATTCCTCATTGGCCCCAAATTTCATGTGTGAACTTAATGACCAGGGTCCTGGTCAAATACAAACATTTCTTGGAAAGGAAAATTGAGACTCGATAAGTCAATTGGTCAACAAACATTTATTAAGTATTTACTATGTGCCAGAAACTATGTACATATAAAGGAAATGTTATGCCATGGCAAGATAACTAGAGAGGGCTTTGGGATCCAGGTTTTAGTTATAGTGTAACAAATGAAGAGGAAGAGCACAGGAAGCAGCCCTCGGCCAGAGCAAAGCCGCCTCTGGTTAGAGATTGAGTGGATCTATTGGCTAACCTTATAAATGATGATAATAGATTATATTGATTTGCTCTTGAAGATAGGTCCTAAAATCCTATTCTATCCTAAGCCTAATTTCTCACATTCCTGCTCCTTCCACCCAGAGCCCAGGGGGTGGGGTTAGGGGTAAGTGAGTGCTCAGGGTGAAGTCAGGGGAGAAACAGAACCCAAACTTGGGTTTCCAGGGCCTTTTATACTCTCAGCCAGTAGGTATCTGCCACCTGGCACATGCCACTCTCAACATTCCATCTAGTGCAACTGACAGGTTTGCCCTAAGTCAAACATGGCAATGCTAAAACCTGTATTACAAAAGCTGTTTTGATTACTCATTGGGTGGGCTTGGACAATTTATTTCCCTTTTCTGAGTTTTATTTTCCCTTTTGGAAAATTAATGGTTTGGACAAGATTATCTTTGTGATTCCATCCAGCTCTCAAATCTGTGTCTGTGACTATTTCAGAGAGTGCTCTCTGATAAATTAAACAGCAACCTATAATCTTCCTTCTATTCAGGATCTTACAAGGTGATATGTTTACCAATGATCATCCTCTGTTGATAAAAATAAGAGTTCACAAAACCCTCCCTCTACCCTAGCTAGAAAGCACGATACAGAAAACTAAATGATCCTCTCTACTATTTTTTATATATTGTAATGTTTCTTTTTCAATGACAGCAGTGTAAATGGCAATAATAGTAACAATAGCAAAACAATTGAAACTAGATTCAAAATTGTACTGATCAAGTTTGACTCTAGTGAAGGTATATGGCTGCTCTTCTTTGTAGATGCAGGGGACAATAGGTTATGAAACACCATATGTTAGAGGTTTCTGATGCATTCATCAGTATGAGGAATTTCCTCATCATGGATTTCTCTATATTAATGAAAGCATAGGTTCAGGCTTTATCCTAATCCCTGGTTAATTTTGCTAATTTTTTTCTTCCTTTTAAAAAAAATCTTCATTATAAGGATGCTTCATTGGGAGGAGATGGGGGAAGAATATTATGGGAAATTGAGTAATGTTAAAAACTAAAAATAAAAATGTTAATTTAAAAAAGGAAGTGTTTGATATGTTAATCCAGAAAAAATACACACCCACAGATACATATATACATACATTAAAATATATATATGTGTATTTTAAAGCCATAAAGTAGAGATCTCCCTCTTCATTTCCTAGCCAAATTTAACCCAGTACAATGGAAAGAACTCTAGCTTAGGAATTATAGATTGGGGATTGAATCCTTTTGCTACCTATTTCCTACCATGTGACTCAACTTAGACAAGTCACTCAACTTCATTAGGGCCTCAATCTTCTAAACTGTAAAATGAATGAATTAGACTTGATGACTTTGAAGTTCTCTTTCATTTCTAAACTTACCATCATATAGTCTATAAAATGAGGGAGTTAAATTAGATGATCTTTAAGGTTCATTCAAGGTTCATCTGTGATTCTAACCTCTCCTCCAAAGCTAATTCTAGTTGTTTCTTTTCAGAAGGTTTTCATCCTCTCTGTGAATTCCCTTGGTCCCTATTCTTACCATATAATCTAGTGGTAAGTTACAGAGTGGACTGTTTGGACTATACAATCTTTGTTTATGGGCAAGAGATGTGTCTCTTCTTTCTCTTGTCTCTCTTTTTGCATTTGCTCAGGGGAAGATTACAAAGAAGGAGTTCAATAAATCCTTGTTGAATTGAATTCAATCATGGATTGAAAATAGAGTATTCCCAAATTTGTTTTGCTTAACTACAGTACTTATTTGTTAGAAGAGAGGGCTTTTATTAGGGTAAGGGGAGTGTCATGAAGGACATGGGCGGGGATTGTAAAAAGGGGCTACAAAAAAAAGAATAAAAGAATGCCAGTGACGTACAGAAAAACTATCCAAGAGGGCAGCAGGAAGTTCAGACAGGAGGATTTTCTAGACATCCACAATGGAGTTTCCAATGACAGTATCTCATTGAGAACCACGAGAGCTCCAGCCTTGATGGAAACAGTATAAAAATAGTCTAAAAACTCCAAGGCGACCTCCATCTGCTCCTAGAGGGTGTTGGGATGTGCAATAGTGAAATCTGTACATGATACCCAGTAATTGCATTCTGCTCTCACCAGACAAATGGAAATGTAATTTGAAGTCATCTGTCATTGTGGAAAGTCAAAGGGCCACATGGAAATACTTTCATTTCAGTCTTCCCTGAAAGGAGCATGGATGTTACCGATTAAGTGAAATGGGTCAGATAAAGTTGAACTCGTATTAGTTGAGAAAGCATTATGAAGAAATATTGGAAGATCTGGGATGTTTACTAGAGCTTAGTAAGAAAAGGGCCCTACATTCTGTCAAAAAGAACATCTGGCTGCTGAGGACTTCCTAATCAGATAGATGATTTCCTAGAGATATATAGGAAATATAGCTATGGTCTTAAAGATACTTGGATCTTAAGCTTTGGAATTCAGACAGCTAACCCAGCCTGCGGCAAGCCAAACATATACATGTTCCTGCAATCCATCAGGAGTGAGATGCATTCAATTTCTTTGCTTAGGAGCATTGTTTAGTAAATCAATCCATCAAAAATTGAATTTTCACTAGTGAGCATCTCACTAAAGGGGTGTGTGATTTTCAGGCTCAGGCTAACTTCTGATTACTGTTTGAATCCTTTTCTACCATATACCAGTTTCACAATGAATGCACACAGTAGAGTAGTCAAGAAACCTTGATTTTCCCAAATCAAATAGCAAAAACAGAAATCAGAGAAAGCATGCAAATGAGAATATATGCAATTAAAGAAGTTGGCAGAAGGACCAATCAATACAGTATTTATTAAGTGCCTACTATATGCCAAACACTATGCTAAGTATAGAAGATACAAAGGCAAAAAATGAAATAATTCTACTAGAGAACCTTATATTCTATCAGGAGAAACAGCATGCCAGCATTACATACATACAAATATTACAAAAGAAAGACAAATTATTGGAGGGAAAGGGACAATAACAGCCAACAGGTGTGTGTGTGTGTGTGTGTGTGTGTGTGTGTGTGTGTGTGTGTGTGTGTGTGTGTAAAAAGCTGTATAGGCAGGAGTGCTTGGAAGGAAAATAGGGGAACAGTATTCAATTCTTCCCAAAGAAATACTAAGGAATAAACTGATAAGGAGGACAACATTTCTGAAAGTTTGGGGCAGAGAAGGAACAAAATTGCAGATAGGTATGTGTGTAAGGGAATGGCTCTCTCCTCACTGGATGTCTTCAGCCAAAGGCAGGATTACCATTTGCCAGGACTGAGATAGAAGTGATTTTTGTTCAGGAATAAACTGGACTCTTGAGAGACCTCTGAGACCCCATCCTAGGATTCTATAACTGATTCTGCAGAAGCTACTTCAGACTTATAAAGAAACATTTTCCCAGGCTTTAGGGTAAGACAGCTTCAGTGATAGAAATTTGTAGGGAATGTTTTGTATCCCAAGAATTTCTGTAGCACATGAATTTTTCCATTCTCTCTTAGGCCCAATTTCCACTTCAAAATCTTGCCATATGACTTCTCCCCTTTCTTCTTTGGCTACTTTATAGCTCATTAGGAAGGCTTCCTTTAAGACAGAGTTTTAAGACTGTCTTAAGGAGGACAAATGAGATTTTTTTTCTTTCTTTGAAAAGGTTTCTCTTCAATTAGATGGTAATGTTGTGAAAGTGTTGGCCTAGAGTCAAGAAGACTCATCTTCCTGAGTTCATATGTAGCCTTAGACACTAGCTGTGTGACCCTGGGCAAGTCACTTAACCCTCTCTCCCTTATTTCTTTATCTATAAAAAATGAGCTAGAGAAGGAAGTAGCAAACCACTTAAAGTATCTTTGCCAAGAAAACCCAAAATGGGTTTACAAAGATTGTAAACAACTGAAAAACAGCAACAAAAAATTTTTTCTAAGATGTTTTCATGATCTTAGAAGAGGGTATGCTTCCTGATATTAAACCTTTTCATTAAAATACATGAATATATAAACAAAGATCTACATATATTTTGGGTTTCGTTCCAAATAAGTGGTAGAAAAGGAAAGCATGAATAAAATTACATAGCATCATAGATCTAGAGCTGGATAGTTCCTCAGAAGCCATTCAACCCAATCCTCTCATCTGTAAGCTGAGAAAAATGAGACTCAAAGATGCTAATTGTCTTGTCCAATGTTATACCCAGAGTAATGGTCAAAGGTAGAATCTAAACCCTGAATCTCTGCCTCTGAGGTCAATATTCTGCCATATGGTCTCCTGTGAGTCTATGATCTTATATTCTCTAGCATTATACTTTAAGTTGCTCTGAAGTATGATTAAAAAAAAATATTGCTCCATCAACCCACACATTGAGAGAACTAGAAACTACAAAAAGGAAATTGAGGAGTATGATGTAAATAATCCACTGAGGATATTGTAGGCAATCTGCTCTTGACTTCCTCCTCCTAGATGCTATAGTGGCAGCGTCCTTTCTCTTCTCTTTTTCTCAGAAAAGAAATTCAGGGAAGACCAAGAGTGAAGTCCTAGTTTGGCTTAAAAGAAATTTGTACAAGCTGATCCTGCATCAAATTTATTGGTTCCACAGCTTTTGAAACAATAACAGCCTTTGAATCTGCTTGGACCCATTTATATGTCCCTTTTCCAACTACATCTCTGTGGCCAATTAGAATTTCCCCTTGTTTTGGGTATTATTTATTTATTTGGCTATTATTGTTTATTTAAAAAACTGATGTCAATTATGTGGTAATCTGAATCTTATACAAGTTCCCAGTGTTACACATTCCTGATGGTTTGACCATAATCTTCATATTAATATTGGATATTAAGTTTTAAAAGTTTGCTTAAGAACCATCAACTTATAGGAATGAGCAGAAGGATTTCTGAAAAGTCAAGAAATAGGACTAATAATGCACTTTTTAAAAAAACCTCTTGATTAGAGGATATGCCATTGAGATGATGAGTTGATTGTCCTAGATACAACAGGAAATTCTTTCATTTAGAACTAGAAAGGACTTTAGAAACATTCTGTTTGGGCAAAATCCTCAAGGTTCATTCCATATCTGCTACTTTTAACCTTTATGACCTTACATAAATTACCTAATCTCCTAGACCTCATTCATAAAATGAGGGTTTGAGGCTAGCTGACTTTCTTTTTCTTTTTTCTTTTTTACCCTTAACTTTCTGTGTATTGGCTTATAGGTGGAAGAGTGGTAAGGGTGGGCAACGGGGGTCAAGTGACTTGCCCAGGGTCACACAGCTGGGAAGTGTCTGAGGCCGGATTTGAACCTAGGACCTCCCATCTCTAGGCCTAACTCTCAATCCGCTGAGCTACCCAGCTGCCCACTAGCTGACTTTCAACAAGGATCCTAGCTCTAAATTTATCATATCACCTAGTCTAACTGATTTTTTTTTACAAAGGAAGCAACTAAAGACCAAAGAAGGAAAGATCTTTTAGGGACTTAAAAGAAGAAGCAAGATTCAAACCTACATCTTCTGACTCAAAGATTCCCAGTATATGATACTGCCTTACTTACACCACAAAAACCTGTGCTTTTATTGCATAAGGGCCAAAGTCTTGGATTCTAGCCAGTTTCAATCATCACTTCCTGCTCTAAGGGAGAGAACTTAAGAGGGAAACTCTTCCTGGTTAAGAAAAAGGCTTTTGTTCCTGTTTCAGACATTCCTCTTCCTCAGTTTATTAGCTTGATGATTCCACATATCGTGATATTGGTTATCCAGCACAAATACTCTGGTGGCAAAATTATACTTAGCAAAACATGCTCATAATTTTCTTTTGATCTGCAATTATACTCTGATATCAACTCCTGAATGTATACTAACCTTTATGTTCAGAAGTCTGCTCTTGGAAAATTACTTTCTACCACCAAAGGCAGCAGTGTGGTATAGTGGAAAAGACATTGGATTTAGAGTAAGAAGGATTGGCATTAAAATATATGTTTTTTTTTTAATTTTAAACCCTTAACTTCTGTGTATTGACTCCTCGGTGGAAGAGTGATAAGGGTGGGCAATGGGGGTCAAGTGACTTGCCCAGGGTCACACAGCTGGGAAGTGTCTGAGGCCGGATTTGAACCTAGGACCTCCCGTCTCTAGACCCGACTCTCAATCCACTGAGCTACCCAGCTGCCCCTAAAATATATGTTTTGCCATACTTACATGACCTTGGGCCAGTTATTTAACCTTTCTGAACTCATTTCTTCAACTGTAACATGAAGGATTGTTTAGATGATCTCAAAGATCACTTCAAGTTCTAAAAAAAAACCTCATAAAAATGATCTCAAGTTTCTGTAGGCACCATTTTCATCTAAGATATATTCATAAAAAATACCCATGAAATTCTTGGAAGAGGACTTCATAATGTTGAAAACTTTTAGTACTTTGAGGACATTAACTGTCATTCTTCATCTTTAGATACCCACTGCCTAACATGGCTTTCCTATTTTATCCCACAATCTCTTACTTGGAAGAGACCTCAGAAATCATCTAGTGTAGTCCAACCTACATCTGTGCATAAATCTCCTCGAATAAAAGTATTTCTATAACTTTTTTGACTCTGCTATTGGGAGAGATTGAAGGCAAAAGGAAAAAGGGTCAGCAGAGGATGAGATGAATAGATAGGGTAGTAGAAGCAACATATATCAACTTGGACAGACTGTGAGAGATAGTGAAGGATAGAAAGCACTTGTGTGTTATGGCCTGTGTGGTCCATATGGTCTATTACTAAGAGTCAGAAAGGACTGAACAACTGAACAATAACAACAGAGCTTTTTTAAAAAGAGCACTTATGAGTGGCAACCCAATGTTTTTCAAAGAAGCCTGCTCTACTTTTGGATTGCTCACATTGTTTTAGTTTTTTCTCAGGACTGTGGCTAGGCAGTTAGGAGAGGCAATGACCTTGCTCCCTGGCCTTATACTGTCCTTATGCCTTTCCCCTACCAGCTCATCTTCAAAAAAGAGTGGAAGAGATTTTGGGAAGAGAGAAACTGAGCAACCCCAGAACTCCACAATTGATGGGTAAATAGCCTCTATAAAGATAATAACTAGGTGTAGTGTAGACTTCGTTAATTAAATTAGAAAGCATTGGGATATGCTCACCATAAGCTAGAGTGAGGTCTCTAACAGGGAGACTCAAGCCCTTGAAGAGGAAGATTAGTGCAAATAAAAAGATAAAGCACCAGGGTACTGGTTTCTTATGAAGAATTTCTTCTAAAGTCCTAAAGAATTAGGCTCCTGGATAAAACTATCTGTCTCATAAAGGTGAGAGATAAAATAGCTTACTCTCCTGAAAAATGATAGATAGGCCACTTACTGGAGAAAAACAAGGTTGAGGAGTTTCCTCTACTTGTTTTTAATGTAGTATGACTGAGGAAAGGGCTGTTATTTCTCTAAAAGCTACTTACTAAATAAAGAAGCTTTAGGACTATGACCTAAACTTAAAGACATTAGCAGGGCCAATTTTTCTTGAGAGGAAAAGGTAAAGATATACTCAAGGATACTGGTTTAAAAAGCTCCATCTTTGCCATTCCTGTGTTTGGCAGACTATGTACATTGTGGATATTACATAACTGACCGAGCAATCTGTATCTGGTGGAAGCAAAGTGTACTGTTGTTACTTTTTAGTCACTTAAATTGTGTCTTATTCTTCATGACACCATTTGAGGTTTTCTAAACAAAAATACTGGAGTAGTTTGCCATTTCTTTCTCCAGGTCATTTTACAGATGAGGAAACTGAGGCAAACAGGGTTAATTGACTTGCCCAGGATCACACAGCTAATAAGTATCTGAGGTCAGATTTGAACCCAAGAAGATGTCTTCTAGATTCCAGGCTGAGCACTGGGTCTACTATGCCACCTAACTGCTCTGACAAAGTGTCTAGAGGAGACTAGTGAGGAGTAGGTCTTGTTACACTGATGCTGCCAGAAGACATTAGTGATCCTGCCACACTGGAGACATGAGATGCTCTGGGCACATATGTTTTCTGCATTTATGTTGTGAGGGCGAAGAGAGGATAGATAGGAGGAAGGATGAATGGATAGGAGAAAAGAAAGAAGAAGGTAGAGGAAGGGAAAGGAAGGTAGTGGTCCCCAGCCCCAGCAGGGGGAAATTGACCAGAGCCCTTTGGGGCTCAAATAAAAGATCAAAAAGCAACTTAGGGTTTAGAATAGCTAAGTTTTATTTAAATTAGAAAAGGGAAGGTCTAGGGAAAACTAGGATGTAGATAGAAGGGGGAAAAAGACACCAAGGGAGAGACACTAGCCGGGGTTCAGGGTAGGCTAGCATCAGCCAGCCTCCAAGCTCAAGAGAGGCTCCAGGGTGGAGCTAAAAGGCGCCCAAACTCCCTCTTTTATAGTTTCTCCAACATCTCCCACAAAGGAAGTGGGAGGTGTCGGAGGAAGTTGTAGCAGGTAGCCCTGGGAGATGTAGTTTCCCAGGGCTTACAATAATTTAAAATGACACAAAGTCATATTTACACAAGTTACCATTGTCTATCTACTCTCACCAGTGTCGGTGTATGTTTTTGTTTTTTTTGACAAGGGATTGTGACCTAGTTTTATGTTTTTGCAGCTACTTTTCTTACTATCTTATAATTTCTAAAAAAGACTTTGATTTGAATTAACTGTGCCCTCTGACTGACTATTAAAATTATACACATAAGTGGGGATTCATGAGCTTAGTTCTGGGAACAAATGGAGAATCTTCATGATGTTGTTTCCTTTTCTCTCAAGATAAATGCAACTCTCTGTCTTGGAAAAACTGCTAGAAATTGAACTTTAGAGTTACTTTTTCTTTTTTGTTGCATTTTAACTAAAGTGAAAAACAATTGACTACTAATTACTTTGATATTTTCTAACCAACTTTTTTACTGGGCTTGTGGTCAAAGCCCAGGTTCCCATATTCCCATGCCAAGGAGGCCAGGGAAGGCAAGGCAAGGTAAGCAGTGATGATACATTTAAATATTCAAATGTGTATAGGAATTATAACCCTCCCAAAGTCAAAAATAGCTGAGCATACTCATTTCTATTCTTCCAGATCTTTTATTCCCTAGGTAGCCACAAAAGCTTGCTTGTGCCCTATTCTCCATTCTCTGGAACACACTGGTCAGCAGGAAGAAATAGATCTTCTCAGAGGAAGAAAAACAGGCAGCACCAAAAAAAAATAAAAAAGCTTATTCATTTCCTGCGCCTTTCAACCTTTCCTCTTGTAGCAGGTGAATAAAACACTGGGGAGTAGAAGAGGGAGAAGGAGGAATGATGGGGTGAGTTAGTTAACTGCAGGACACAGATAACACAAAGGAATCACACCCACTCCCAAAACAAAGGGCAGAGATTGGGAATGAGTGGTGACAGGACTGAGAGAGTGGCAGTTGAGACTAACTGTCCCACTAACTCTAGCCAGGGGTTAAACTACACGATAGTGGGTCCTTGTTGGTTTTGGAGAAGGAAATAAACAAGAAGTTATATAAACTGTTTAATGAAGTTAAGGGAAGGAAGGTGGGAGAGATTTGGACTAAAATAATAAAGAGGTACAGCCAACTGTCAGTTAGAATGGCTGGCTTCTCTCTGGCTCTAGCACAGACAGATAGTCTGACTGGAACAGGAGTGGCTGCTAAGGTCTTTGGAGACAAAGAGATTTCTTATGCCATGGGAGATACTGCTGCAACCTGAATCCTTGGTGATATAGGTACTGGAACAAATCCTTGGTCAGCTAGTAAATCCACAAACTAAAGTTAAAGGCACTCTGCAATTGGTCCACCCAATTACAGTGACTTGTCCTTCCCTCAGTCTAGACACTTGCTTGATTTTCACACCCACGGTCTCCAGAGTTTCAGGATATAGACAGTTAACAGGATCCCACCTGCCAAGCTCCTTACTTCAGTTCTTGACAGTTCACCACTCAACCACCTTCTCCAGTTCTTGCTGCATTCTACACCAAACGTCCATGTCACTCAGCCAAGATCTTGCCTCCTGCTGCCTATGCATTGCTACATATCCATTTTACCTATCTTTATATCCTACCTTATAAATTTGCCTATAAGCACTCTCCTCCATGTTTGATTGAGTTCAAATGCTACTTCTCTGCTATAAAGGAAAATCTCTGCCACCATGGGCTGATTCAAAGCAACAAATATTACTTCTTGGTCTTTCAGCTAAAATCAAATACAGAAGCAGTAAGTTAGCATCATCTTGGGTGGCTAAGAGATAATTATAGGGTGGAGGGGGAAAAAACTGAATTTGAAGCTAGAGAGCCCAAGTTCAAATCCTAGTTCTGTCATTTATTGCCTGGCTGACCTTGGTCAAGTGACTTAAAAATCTTTGGGTTCCAAATTTCTTCATCTGTGAAATGTAAGTGTTGGACTAGATGACCTCTAGCATCTTCCATTCCCAAATCTATGAGCCTTTAAATACCTCAAGAAAAGGTAGAAAAGGAAAAATATTGCTTGACTCAAGGAAATTGTCCATTTTTCACCCAATACAACCCTTGGATTCATGAGGAAAACTGTGAAACGTGTACTGAACTTAGAGGTAGAGGAGCCATATTCAAATCCCATCTCTCTCCCTGTGTCACTCTGGGCAAGTTCTTTCATCTCACTGGGGTTCCTCCAATATGATAAAGATTTGTTAAACTATAGTTAAAACTGTTTCTTTTTGAGAGTTTTAAGTTTGCAAAGGATTTACACATTAAAGGTTCATAGTAACTCTCTGAAATAAATGTTATAAGGATTATTATTCCTATTTTAGAGTTGAGAAAACTGAGGTTCAAAGAGATTAACTCATAACTAGAGGCTAATATTAAATATATGATATGAATCCAAGTTCTTCTGACTCTAGGTCCAGCACATTACCCATAATGTGACATTTTGTCTTGTTATCAGGAACAGTCTTTGTGGAGGAAGTCGTGACTGAAGTGGGCCTTGAAGGCAATTTAAATTTAAAGAAATGAAGAAGTGGGCTCAAGCAAAGGTTAGAGCAAGGATGTAAGAGAAGATTGGGTAATAGCTAGTATTAGAGTTAGGTTGGACTAAAGCATGCATGAAGGCTAATGATGGGAAGTAATTATCATTCTCTTCTATACAATCTCCTACACAGCCACATGTCAGTGAGGTAAGAGTTAAGATACCCTCCTTGAGAAAATCTACCCAAAACTCATTTCTTCAGACAAGGAAGGCATTAAACTTTAGTGCCAACTGACTTGCATCATGATCAGAAGACTACTCCGGCCTGATGCTCTTTGGAGTCTCTTGGTAGCTAACTGTGCCTCACTTTCTTAGCTCCATATCCCATATCTTTTTTGGAATGACCCAAGAACTCTCTTGCTACTAGAGCCACTCCACTTTGCCCCTGCTCCTGTTAAGGCTTGAAAACTTATCCACTATGCTGTTATTGGTATACTCTGTCTTCATACTTTTTGTTATTGTGGTTTAGTTGTTTAAATCGTGTCCAACTCTTCGTGACCCCATTTTGGGGTTTTCTTGGCAGAGGTACTGAGTGGTTTGCCATTTCCTTCTTCAGTCATCTGCTAAAATTACATCCAAGGGTGTTCTGGTAAATGTTTAACAATTGACTTTCCAGAAAAAACCTATGCATAACATACATTTAAGTTTAATTTCCAAGTTCAAAATTAAACTTTTAAGTTTAATCTTCAAGTTGAAATTTAAACATTTAAGTTTAATTTTTTCTCTGTCACTTTCTTTTTTTAAAACCCTTAACTTCTGTGTATTGGCTTCTAGGTTGAAGAGTGGTAAGGGTGGGCAATGGGGGTCAAGTGACTTGCCCAGGGTCACACAGCTGGGAAGTGTCTGAGCCTGGCTTTCAACCTAGGACCTCCCATCTCTAGGCCTGACTCTCAATCCACTGAGCTACCCAGCTGCCCCTCTGTCACTTTCTTAAGTTTTGAAAATCAACAAAACAATAAAGCAAGCCTAAATTTTTAATGTTTGCTGCTTTCTGAAGTACAAATGCTCACACTAAAAATTTAACAGGGCCAGGAATATGGTGGTTTCAACACACCCCTGGCTTTATCCCAAGGTTGCTTCCTATTACTCCTATAGTTGTCTTGCTGTTGCTGCTTAAGGAAAATGTCTTTTTTTTTAAGAGTGAGAAAACCCAGAATACATTTTTTAGGGCTAGTCAACATAGTTTGTACTGGTAGTTTCATAGTCCTATCATGCTCTGCTCCCTTTTAGGGAGCCTCACAAAAGACCTCACATAAGACCTCACAAATTTATAAGACTGCTCACAGTTAAGATGTAAGACAAATTTTTCCCAGATCATTTTTTTTCCAAACCAAGTAAAGGCAACTAAATCCTGTTCACTTTATCCCTACATCAGAGTGCAGGTAATGCCTCCCATATAGTTAGTACCCCTCATGGAGTATTTTGAGTTTGGAGATAAATATCCATATCTCTTTCTATTTGTCTTTCCTTCATTTGCCATTACTGTTGACATCAGTGAGTGATTATGACTTTTTATGATCCTGTGGACCTTTACTGTCCATAGGATTTTCTTGGCAAAGGTACTGGAATGATTTACCATTTTCTTCTCCAGTAGATTAAGGCAAATAGAAGTTAAGTGACTTGCCCAGAGTCACACAACTAGTTAAGTGTCCAAGGCTGGATTTGAACTCAGGTCTTCCTGACTCCAGGCCCAGCAATCTATCTACTGAGCATCATAGCTCAATTGTGATATTCTTCTGTAATCAGTACAAGGACATGCAAATTACCTTGAATCTTTGATAAGACTCAAAAAGGCCACAGATAGAATAAAAAATCCTGGAAGCATATCTGCCAAAACAAACTCACGGACTGTATCAACACAATTATGAAACACTTTTTACACAAGTAAAGTCACATCTAAATGATTGGAGAAATATTGATCATTCATTTATGGGCAGAGCCAATATAATGGAAATGACAATCCTGCCTATACCAATTTGCTTATGCAATGTTATCTCAATTACATTACCAAAACATTAAATTATTGAGCTAGAAAAAATAATATCAAAATTAATTTGGAAGAACAAAAGATCAAGAATAGCAAAAGAATTAATTTTTAAAATGGAAAGAAAGGTCTAGCAATATCAGATTTTAAATTGCATTATAAAGGAGTAATTACCAAAATATCTAGTTCTAGCTAAGAAATAGAAAGGTAGACCAGTGAAATAAACAGACATACAACAAATAATAATAAAAGATGATAGTAAACTTATATTTGACAAAAGCATAAACACAAATTTGGGGGATAAGAAATCACTATTTGGTAAAAATTGTTGGGACAACTGGAAAGTAGTTGGTAGAAACTAGATATAAATCAATGTCTTAAACCATAAACTAAGATCAAAATGATACATGAAGATAAGTAAATTAGAAGAAGAGGGAACATATTCCCTATGTTATATTCATAATCTGGGAAGTGATAAATGCCACATTGACTGACAGGGATGGCAGTTGGAAGACTTGGAATGTTCCCAGGTGCCGTGAGCCAGGGGGAAATGTCAGTTGGCCCCATGGTATAAATACTCCTGACAGCCACTTTGAGGGAGGCTCTCTGGAGGTCTCTGGACAGGAGTCTCTGGACTGGGAAGTCTCTGGACTGAGTGGGAGTTGAAGGGTGGCAGGGAGGTCTAAGAAGAAGGTAGGAATAAACCTGAAGCTATTTCCTGATAGACTGTGAGAGATAGTGAATCACTAACACTGGTAGTGAGAACGCTGAGAGAATAAGATCATCAATACATCTGCATCAATAGCCTTCCCTATTCTCTGGCTTGGCTGTGGCCAGGTCCAGCCAGATATAGTGAGAGTGAGTAAATCTCCAGCTTCCACCAGATTAATAGCCTCCAGTCCTGATTGCCAACTAGTTTATAGATAAAAGATCAATAGAGTTTCCAATCCCCAACTCTGGATTTCTTGCCCTTCTTCGGGCAGAAACTAAACTGCCGTAATTTGGGAGTTGTTTGAGGGGGAGGGCAAACCTTTACCTGAAACCAGTGATCCAAGATCCAGGGTCCCTGTGATCAGGCGCCAAATCTCAAGATCTATCTATCATCTCAGATAATCTGATAAGGACAATTTAGTTAATAAGGAAGTAAAGGACACAGAAGATCTTTTCATCAGCTCATGCTTCCAACTCTGTCTCCAAGAGCATGGATTTTATTATATATATTTCAAGACTCATTTCACATAAAAGAACCCCTCTCCCCAAAACTTCGCACATGTGCAAAAGTTACAAATTACGTCATATCAAAATACAAAACATTGGCTTCAGAATAGAATAAGGCCAAGGCTGAATTTTGACTAGGTTCTTATTAGAAAACCAAGTCGGGGAATATTTTTCTCAGGATTGAATTGCCCCTGCTAAGGTTTTGGCCTTGGCTATACCAGGCAGCAGCAAAGGGGAGCAGTGTTAACCCTTTAAATTCAGGTTTGCTAGGAACTTAAAGCTTTTCAATAAGGTCACAATACTTTTCAATAAGAAATCACAAGGATAACAAAAGGGGTTAAAAGAGGAGTCTCAGATTTTTATCTATTCTCTTATTGGCTTCCCACAGCCAGGTCCAGCCAGAGATAGTGAGAGTGAGTAAATCTCCAGCTTCCACCAGATTAATAGTCTCCAGTCCTGATTGCCAACTAGTTTATAGATAAAATATCAATAGAGTTTCCAATCCCCAATCCTTGACCTAGTTATCCTTTCCCTGTTTATGGATAAAGAATATTCAACAATAAGTACCTTCCTGAGTGGTCTTTATATCACAGCTCTTGGGAAGGGAGTCAAATGCAGTCAGATCCTAAATGTTATCCAAGGCAGATCAATAGCCCAATACTAATCTCTCCAACCCCAGGTTGAACCTGGAAAGGTTACCCATCTATCTAACCTTTCGAGGGTCCTTACTTGGGTAGCTGTTAGAGAAAGGGATAACTTATAGCAGCAAGGGTGATTGGAGTATGTGTTCCTCCCATCAACTGCAGCTGAGGAGAGTACAGATAGATATATCAACATCATTGTATATGTCTCCATTGAACCCTTTATAGTCATAACGGTTTTTGGCGAAGCCAGAGGGCAAAGAATTTAAGTTAACCAAAGAGAAAAGGAAACAAGATGGGGTTACCAAGAGCAACCTTCATTTTCACCACCATATCATTGTTTGTCTATTCCTTCACCCAAGGCGTAATAAGGCTAAGGTTTCAGATTTTTCCTGAGTACTTTATAAAAATCTTAACCCTATATGATGCTTATAAGTCCTTGGCATTCACCTTGGCAGATTTCCTGTCTTATTTACTGGCAATTGTAGCAATTTTTGTGACAACCATTCAAGGAGTTTGGGCATTAAAGAAAATAATTCAATTAGTCTTTGGGAAAGGAAAACAAAACAATGAAGACATGTATACTGTAATGAAAGAACAACTTAGGCTGATGGTGGAAATCAATAGCAAGATTAAACAGGGGCAGGTCCTAGATGAACATCCTATCTTACAGCTGGAGATTATAGAGAATGCAGACAAGCCTAGGGCCAAAGAGAATCCCAAGTCTAAAATGGTGGACAGTTTTAACCAAACGGATTTTGAAACTAATGAGGCTACCCAGACTGAAGCAGGAGCAGTTAGTTGCTCCTACCACTGTGCCATTATTCCCAATAATAGACCAAACCCAATTTAGACCAAATGGTGAACTAGTGAGCATGAAGACGTATAAAGCTTTTACTGCACAGGATTTAGAGGTGCTAAAAAGGAGGTTCCCCAAGTATTTCCTGTCCCCACACAAATCGGCAAAGGAATTAAAGAGGACTTTCAGTGTTTTTAATCCTTCCTACTTGGATGTCGAATTTATTTTGGACAAATTTTACAAACCAAGTGAAAAAGCCAGATTTATTGATGAGACAAGAAATAATCCAGATTTGGTTTCATGGCCACGAGCACATGAAGGGATCGACCTGAAAATATGAGGGGACTTATTAAATGTAGAGCAGACTTACTTGAGGCGTTCAAAATACATACTAAAAGACCAAATGGGTGGAACAAATTTGAGAAAATGAGGCAGGATGAGCACCGTAGTTTATTTTTGGACAAGCTTATAGAAAATTCAAAAAATTTCTTAGGTTTTTTTTCCAAACATTTATTAATATTCATTTTTACCATGGTTACATGATTCATGCTCCTCCTTTCCCCTTCACCCCCCGCAATCCCCCCCACCCATAGCTGATGCACATTTCCACTAGTTTTGTCATGTGTCCTTGATCAAGACCAATTTCCAAATTGTTGGTAGTTGCATTAGTGTGGTAGTTTCGAGTCCACACCCTCAATCATGTCCACCCCGACCCATGCGTTCAAGCAGTTGTTTTTCTTATATGTTTCCTCTCCTGCAATCCTTCCTCTGAATGTGGGTAGCATTCTTTACCATAAATCCCTCAGAATTGTCCTGGGTCATTGTATTGCTGCTGGTACAGAGGTCCATTACATTCAATTTTACCACAGTATATCAGTCTCTGTGTACAGTGTTCTTCTGGCTCTGCTCCTTTCGCTCTGCATC
>NC_058131.1:432734156-432736043 GCF_016433145.1 Gracilinanus agilis
TTGTTGATGGTTTTAGGTATATACTGTTTATTATTTTTAGGAAAGGTCCTTCTATTCCTATACTTTTCAGTGTTTTCAATAGGAATGGATGCTGTATTTTGTCAAAGGCTTTTTCAGCATCTGTTGAGATAATCATGTGACTTTTGTTTGTTAGACTGTTGATATGGTCAATTATGTGGATGGTTTTCCTAATTTTGAACCAACCTTGCATTCCTGGTATAAATCCCACCTGATCATGGTGAATGATCTTCTTAATTACTTGCTGGAGTCTCTTTGCTAGTATTCTATTTAAGATTTTTGCATCTATGTTCATTAGGGAGATTGGTCTGTAGTTTTATTTCTCTGTTTTTGATCTCCCTGGTACCATATTTGTGTCATAAAAGGAATTTGGTAGGACTCCTTCTTTGCTTATCATATCAAATAATTTGTATAGTATTGGGATTAATTGCTCTTTGAATGTCTGATAGAATTCACTTGTGAATCCATTAGGCCCTGGCGATTTTTCCTTAGGGAGTTCTTTGATGGCTTGTTCAATTTCTTTTTCTGATATGGGATTATTTAGGTATTCTATTTCTTCTTCTGTTAATCTAGGCAGTTTATATTTTTGTAAATATTTGTCCATATCTCCTAAATTGTTATATTTATTGCTATATAATTGGGCAAAATAGTTTTTAATGATTCCCTTAATTTCCCCTTCATTAGAGATGAGGTCTCCCTTTTCATCTTTGATACTATCAATTTGGTTTTCTTCTTTCCTTTTTTTTATTAGATTGACCAGTACTTTGTCTATTTTATCTGTTTTTTCACCTCTTTTACCTCTTTCTTATTTATTTTTTGGTTTGATTTATCTAGATCTGACAGAGGAATATTTAGATCTCCCACTAGTATGGTTTTACTATCTATTTCCTTCTTGAGCTCTGCCAGTTTCTCCTTTATGAATTTGGGTGCTATGCCACTTGGTGCATACATATTGAGCAGTGTTATTTCCTCATTGTTTATACTGCCTTTAATCAGGATGTAATGACCTTCCCTGTCTTTTTTAATCATATCTATTTTTACTTTGGCTTTGTCAGAAATCATAATAGCTACTCCTGCCTTCTTTTTCTCATCTGACGCCCAAAAGATTTTGCTCAAACCCTGAACCTTAAACTTGTGTATGTCCACCCGCCTCATATGTGTTTCTTGTAGAGAACATATGGTGGGATTTTGGTTTCTAATCCACTCTGCTATTTGTTTCCGTTTTATGAGCGAGTTCATCCCATTCACATTCAGAGTTATAATCATCAGTTGTGCATTTGCTGACATTTTCGAATCCTCCCCTATTTCTACCCCCTTTTTCCTTATACTTTTTCCTTTTAAACCAGTGGTTTGCTATTGAGCCGCTATCCCTTATCCCCTCCCTTGATTAACTTCCCTTTCTACCCCCTCCCTTATTTTTCCCCCCTCTTTTTGTTTTTAAAGGCCTTATGAATTCCCTCCCCCTTCACCCCTCTCTTTTTTTGACCTCCCCACTCCCCTGCTCCCCTTGGTTTATCCCTTCTAACTTTCTCAGAAGGGTTAGATAAGAGTTTTATGTCCCAATGGATAGTATAGCTACTCTTCCCTCTCTGGGTTGATTACACTGAGAGTAAGGTTTGATTATTACCTCTTAATGCTCTCTTCCTCTCCTTCTTATAATAGTGATTGTCCCCTCTCCCTCCCATGCCCTCTTTGTGTGTAATAGAATATTCTATTTTCTTATTCACTCAAGTTTCTCTTGGTGTCCCCTGCTATTTACCCCCTCTTTCCCATCCCCCATGTCATCTTAGATTATTTAGTGTTCCACCCTCATCCTGCGAATTATTCTTCTGATTACTATAATAGTGAATACTATAATAGTGAATAGAG
>NC_058131.1:432736138-432761955 GCF_016433145.1 Gracilinanus agilis
ATTTAGTGTTCCACCCTCACCCTGTGAATTATTCTTCTGATTACTATACTAGTGAATATTATAATAGTGAATAGAGTTCACTACAGAGAATTATACATAACATTTCTCTACATAGGAATACATATAATTAGATCTCACTGAGGCTGTTAAAAAGGCAAATTTAAAAATTATAAGTTTTCTTTCTGTCCCCTCTGTATCTTATTTACCTTTTCAGGTTTCTCTCGATTTTTGTGGTTGGATATCAAACTTTCCATTTAGCCCTGGTCTTTTCTGTGCAAATACCTGGAATTCTTCAATTTTGTTGAATGCCCATACTTTCCCCTGGAAATATATAGTCAATTTTGATGGGTAGTTGATCCGTGGTTGTAGGCCCAGCTCTCTTGCCTTTCTGAATATCGTATTCCAAGACTTGAGATCTTTTAGCGTGGAGGCTGCCAGATCCTGTGTGATCCTGATTGGTGCTCCTTGATATTTGAATTATTTCTTTCTGGCTTCTTGTAAGATTTTTCTTTTGCTTGGAAACTCTTGAATTTGGCAATTATATTTCTGGGTGTTTTCTTTTCTTGATCGAATGTCGCAGGTGTTCTATGAATCCTTTCAATGTCTATATTGCCCTCTTGTTGTAGGACTTCAGGGCTATTTTGCTGAATTATTTCTGTTAGTATGGAGTCCAGGTTTCTATTAATTTCTGGTTTTTCTGGAAGACCAATTATTCTCAAATTGTCTCTTCTAGACCGGTTTTCTTGGTGTGTCACTCTCTCATTGAGATATTTCATGTTTCCTTCTATTTTTTCAGTCTTTTGACTTTGTTTTATTTGTTCTTGTTGTCTTGAGAGATCATTAGCTTCTACTTGCTCAATTCTAGCCTTTAGGGATTGATTTTCAGCTATAATCTTTCAGTTTTCGGCCATAATCTTCTGGTTTTCGGCCATAATCTTCTGGTATTCCTTTTCAATCTGGTAATTTCTGGTGTTCAATTTGCTTATCAGTTCATTTGGTTTCTGAGCCTCACTTTCCAATTGCAAGATTTTACCTTTTAAACAGTTATTTTCTTGCCAGATCTCTTCCATTTTCCTCAAAAATCTCAGTTTTGAACTCTTCCATGGCTTGTGAGGAGTTTTCCTTATTTGAGGATGGTCCGGATGCTTGTTTGTTCTCCTCCTCTGTTTGCTCGGTGGTCTGGATTTTCTCTGTGTAAAAGTTGTGGAGTGTTAAAGACTTCTTTTTCTTGTTGTTAATCTTTCTCTTCTGAACTTCCTGAGACTGGGTAGCCATCATTAGCCCAGCAGCTTCTCAGGTTTATCCTCGCAATCAGGGTCTGTCCACGGTCAAGCCCCCTGGTGGACCCCCTTGCTTGATGGTCTGCAGGAGGTTTCTTTACAAGTCTCAGGGCGCTGCTTCCACAGTTGTATACCCATCTGCACTGGTTCCCCACTCAGGGTTTCAGAGCTTTAGCTCCTGGCTGTGTCTGCCTCCACCCACGCCTATGCCAGTGCTTGCGCTCTGAGCCCCACTCTGCGCCCTGCGTCTGTTCTCGGTGCCCTGCTCCCGCGCTCAGATTTTGTGTGCGTTCTTTAGCTTTTTGGGGTCCTAAATCTTGCTGCTCTCAAGACTAGGCCCCGGAGCTGCCAATGACTCGATGGGTGCCCCAAACTTGCTCTATTTCTTTTTAACTGGCTTTGGCGCTATAGGTGTGGTGTGTGGAGGGGTTGGGGGTGGGGTGGTTGCTCAGCCCGCGATTTAGTGAGAGCTGTTTCACCCCTTTATAGCATGGAAATGCCTCGATTCCACGTACCTTCCACGCTGTGCCCTGTTGTGGGGTTCCTCCGTTCATCTGGACTTGTTTTTATGTCCCCTTGAGGAGTTTTGTGTGTTTCGGTTAGGAGAGGTTAAGAGCTGCTTCTTACTCTGTCGCCATCTGAACCCAGAACCCTCAATTTCTTAGGTTTTAATAAGGATCAGTCTGAGGAAGCTCTACCACACATCAGACATCAATTCATAGAAGGAACTAGCATCCCAATTCAGGTCTATTTTAAACAGAGTTGTCCACAATGGGAAGAATTATCTCTAGAAGAGATTAGAAAGCATGCAACATATATCCATGAGACCAAAAGCAAGGAACAACAGATTAGAACTGAATTAGACTCAGAAAAGGACAGAATTATCCAGGAGTTAAAAAGACAGTTGAAAGAAATCAGAAAAGAGAAGGAATGAGAAGTGTTTAAAACTTTTGCATTGCAGACAGCCAAATACCATGAAATTAAGCAAAAAGAGAATTATTCCAACCAAAAGAGATCTTATAGGAAAGTCCCAAAATGTTTTCTATGCCACAGACCCGGTCATTTGATTAAGCAATGCAGATTCAGAAATAAAATAGATTTTTCCAAAGACAAAGCAAGCAATTACCAGAAAAAAGACTTTTGTGAACAGCAAGTGGGCTAGCAAACCTCAAAAATCAGAAGCTTGTTGTCAGCATGATTGTAAATCTGTATCTAACAAACCATCTTTGGAAGAAATGGAGAAATTTTTGAAATTGGGAGCTAGGCCGAGGAATTTATGAAGGTTAATCTCTAGTATATCTAAGTCAGAAAATAATAATGACAGTAGAGAGAGCAGAGAACTCAAGAAACAGAATGAGGCTAATATTTTAATGATAGGCAATAGTGATGGGAATCAGTACACCACACTAGAAAATAGAAATAAGTCCATTGCTGAATTAGAAATGGAAAATGAATTGAGGCAATTACACAGAGAAATTTATGGGGAGAAACAATCTCTTATGGAAAATACTGGGTTGCCACAGACTTCTATGGAAAAGGAAGGAGTGGGACAAAATGGCAAGGGATTAGCTAGAAGTAATATAGACTTAAGGCTAACCAGCCAGAGAAACATTTGTGCAGGTAGTGAATCAGAAACTATGCTGAATAAAGTGAGAAACCTAGGGGAAAGAATTGGTAACATAGCCAACCCCAGGAAACAGTGTTTTACCAAAGAGAAAAATGTTACTTTGTTAAGTTTGACCCCAGATAGTGTAATGGAAAACCAAGGAGAAACACAGTTTCAGGCTCAAATGTCTCATTCAGAAACTCCCATAACATCCATAAGTAAGACAGCATGCTGTCTAAATTCCGAAGCTCAAAGTTTCAAACCTAGAAACAATGTAGCAGGTCTCCCAGATTTAAAACAACCAGCCAAAGGAAAATCTCTTAAAGAGAGGGAACACTGCAAGCCTCGGAATTTTCAGGGGCTGGGAGAGACAGACATACTCTCTGTGAACACAGAAAACACCCAAAATATCCCAAACTTAGAGCTAAGACATCCAGGAGTAATGGAAGGGGAGAAAAACACATCTAATTCTTTCCCTGAAACTATGAGAGGAAACTTACAAAGTCCTCCAGTGAGGAGAGAAAAAGATCAGTTTCAAACTGTTGTTCAAGAGCAGCCATGTTTGTCAGTTTCTCAAGATTCCATTCTAGGCAGAGAAACTCCACTACGAGGGGGGCGGGGGTAGAATCAAACATTCAACAGGAAGTGTACATTTTTTACCAGAAGTAACATCATCTCCAGAGTACTGTAAATCTCCCAATAGAGAAGCATTAGATTCTGAGACCATTAGTGTACAGCCACGAGCAGAAGAGAATCAAATACTTTCTTTGCACAATAACATCACTAATGAGTCATTGATTACAATAGAAATCAATGGTGAACCAATCCAAGGGATCATAGATATGGGAGCAGATGTAAGTACTTTAAAACATCTCCCTAAAGATTGTGAGATGCTTGGAACAGTGTTAGTAAAGGGAGCCTCTGGGATACCTCAAACTGCACCAAAATTAAAGCCCAAAATGGTGAAGTTGGGTCCAATAGAATTTGACCACCAATTCTTATTTTTACCATCATATCCAAATAATTTAATAGGGAGGAACATCCTATGAAAATTAGAAGCTACCATCTTTTGTGAGCCAGATGGTGAGATCTATTTGTATCTCCCTAAAAGATCACTGAAGCATCATCCCAATCTGTGCTTAGATAGGTTAACAGATGATCATAGCATCTTAGTACAGGAACAAGATACCATCTACAAGATTCCAGATTCACTACCCAAAGAGGTCTGGGTCAGTAGTTCATCAGATATGGGTAGAATCCTGTCTGCTAAGGCAGTGAAAATTAAAGTAAAAGAAGGAATGCCACCACCTAGGATTCCTCAATTCAAATTAAGCAAAGAGGCTGTGGCTGGAATAAAACCAATCATCTAAAGCTTATTAGATCAAGGGATATTGGTATATGGATTTTCAGAATTTAATACTCATATCTTGCCCATAAAAAAGGCAGAGTTAGATGCTGAAGGGAATACCCAGTGGAAATAAATAAAAAATAAATAAATTTTTATGTGGAACAAATCCATGCTGTAGTTTCAAGCCCATCCCAGATAATTACAGAAATTCCACCAAATGCTAAATGGTTCACTGTTGTCAATCTGGCAAGTGCATATTTTAGTGTCCCAATCCATAAAGACAGCCAGAAATTATTTGCATTCTCATGGGAGGGCAAGACACTGGTATGGAGTCATCTTCCCCAAGGATTCATAAACAGTGGAAGCATATTTTGCCAGATATTACAAAAAGATCTTGAATCAATTTCTTTCACTGCCAGCAAACTGGTGCATTATGTAGATGGCATACTACTGATGTCACCAATGGGAGATATCTGTCAAGGAGACAACATGCACTTAATAGAAGAACTGTATAGGAGAGGTCATAAAATATCCAAAAATAAGATCCAGTGGGTTAGAGATAAGATCAAATTTTGGGGATTCATATTGCAGAATGGTACTAGAAGCATATCCAAGGGAAGAATAGAGAATATATAGAAATTAATCTTACTGAAGACCAAGAAGCAATTAAGGGCAATTATAGGTATGAGTAGCTTCTGCAGACAGTGGATCCCTCTTTTTTCTCTCGTAGCAAAACCACTAACAGAGTTAACCAGGAAAGACATCAAAGAACCACTGAAGCTAATAAAGGAACACAAAAATGCCATAGAAAAATTAAAAACAGCAATTTTATCTTCTCCTGCATTAGGCATTCCTGTCCACAATAAACCATTTCATCTGTTTATCCATGAGGATAAAGGAACTGCCTGTGCAGTGCTCATGTAATACTTGGGTAGAAAGCTAAGACCTATTGCCTATTACAGTTCAACTCTTGATCCAGTTATGCAAGTAATGGTTTCCTGTTTAAAGATTATTGCTACTGTAGCTCTAATGGTTAGAAAAAGTTCAAAGCTCATCTTGGGAGGAGACCTGAGATTGTATTTCCAGCACTAACTTGAAACCACACTGAGGAATGCAAATCTGTAAGCTTTCACATCACAATGTCTCTCCCAGTACCAAGTAATCTTACTAGCAAATGAGAACTTGACTTTCCATAGATGCAAAACCATTAACCTAGCAACTCTTATCCCTGAATTACCATTAGAAGGGGCTAGCCTTGTGGTGCAAAAGGGTGCATATTAACCCTGCAAAGCCTTACTGCAGTTTTTCTGACAGTTGAAAAGGGTTTAGAATCCTGAGGAGAGGCAATTGATCCTGGAGACTCAATGAGAGTAGGAGGGTCAACTGAGCTCTATCTTTGGACTGAAAACCTGGCCTATATTCTGCAGTTTTTCTCTTAAGATTTGTTAGCTTAGCTATTTCCTTTGGATCTCCCTGACCTTCCCTATCCCAATCATCATTTTCCCTTCCTGAATTTCTGTGGGTTTTTGGAAAGAAGGGTGGATCTGGGTGGTAGCTTTCAAACTTAGTAGATTTAGTTTCCCTGTAGTCAAGTAGGGCTCACCTTTGATACAAATTACCTCCCGAATCATTATATGCAACTTTATTAACCCTATAGGCAACAAAAACCTCTCAGGGCTGAGTTAGGCAGGTCCTTTCTCAGTCTCACATTCCTGTGTCCCTCCCCAACCTGAAGCTTTCCCTAGGCGGCTGTTAGAGTTACCTTGTATCCCTCTGTCCTTTACAATCAACCCTGAAAACTCAATAAACCCTGTTTGTCACTTAATCAAACCTTTGGCTAGTTCATTAGTTGATTGATAAGAGAGGGAGAAGGGGAGAAAGGAATTATATTCTCTCTGGGTCCTGAAGGGCGTTGGAGGTGTCCATTTTGGAGGAAGTGGTAATCTCAATACTTCCTCTGAACTCTTCCTTTGTGAACCTGAGAAACTGACTAGAAAGCCCTCTAGTCAATTTCAAGCCATTCCTGGCTGGCCCTAACCTTTGTCTATAGAAGTGCCCTTCCTACCTGAAGGGCTCAATCTATTTCCCTTCAGTGTCTCTGTCTCAAACCTGTGTACGCAGTCTGTGTCTCCCTGCTGCAGCTGCCTGCCCAAAATACCTCATCCTATCCCTTGCAATGCTTTATACCTCAGTATTTATATTCCCTAATCTCAGTCATTCCTTATACCTCTTACATCTCAATTTAATACCTCCATCATTGTATCCTCCTTTCCCATCTACTGACTTAAAGATCTATAAATCCCTATCCACAGTGCCTTAATCCCCTATTACAACTACCTTATCTCTTTACCTGCCTTATTCCCTACTACAACCTTACCTTGCCTTAATTCCCTACTACAACTAGTTTCTACCTCTAGCCTAATCCCCTTATTACCTTACTTGCTTTAATCCTTTATTACAACTGGGGAGCATAGTTAACAAAAAAAACCTGCAAATCTTCTGAAACACCAAAAATGAATCTGGCAATGTAGCAATCCAGGTATACATTAATTGTGATATTATTTTAAGAATGCTCAAAAATGACTCTTGTATTGCTTATGAATGATTTCTGTAACCTTGAGTTGAATTAAACCTCAACCTTGCCAATTCCTAGCCCTTCCCGAAGGCTACACTCTGAAAGACTGGTCAGTTATCTCAGGCTCCTTATTTTACCAAAAAACAAGTAATTAGTATCAAGACCTTAGGCCATATAGATTCCGGTTCTAGATGTTTGCTCTATCTATTGCTTTAGGGTCCAACAGTCTGTATCTCATGATGTTTACCTCACATCAGACCACTTGGCTCCCTTGTCCCTCCTCCCTCCCCCGTGTATGATTGTAACCCTAATAAAAGTAGCTATATGACAGTTGAGGTAGAAGCTCTTGACCATCAGAGCTTACTCACTGTCTGTCTACCTTATGCCAAAACTTTCTGTGTCTGTGTGTCTTTATTCTCACCACTTATGTTCTCTTTCCTTAACCCGTAACCTATTTTCACTCAGTCTTTGGTTCCCCTTTCTGAGTGTCCAACCCACTAGGAATCTTCGTGGAGTCGGTGGACAGCTTCAGGCAAGAATTTACATTTATTTTAGGCAGTGTCTCCATAATGGCTTGGTCATTTATGCAAGGTCTTTGCAACTTTTGGTTCGTAAAAGTCCCAAATTTAGTGCAACAAATGCTAGAAATATACGATTACTACAAATGGTTTGCCTTTACCCTTGCTGAATGCATATGTTTCATCCCCATGGCTATTGCAATAATCCTATCTCTTTGGCAATTCCTTGTGATTTCTAAGGCAGTTTTGACTCACCTGTTTAATTACTTTAAGACAACTCCTGCAAAAATTGATGCTGACTCTGGAGGACTAGTAGATCAGCTACTGCTCCAAGTGTTAAAGCAAATTTGAGAGGGAAAGGAATTAGACAAGCAAACAATCCTCCAACTGGAGATTGTGGAATCAAATTTCTAGGGAGCAATAACACCACTGAAGATCAAACAATCCAAAACGCTATAGTCTCTGTATTACCGATTGTGGACAGGACCATTGTACAACCAGGAGAGGTGATGGTGCACGTAAAGACATACAAGGCATTCACTCCAAGTGATATGGAGGTCCTAAAAAGTGATTCCCCAAGTTCTATGAGAAACCTTTCAAAAGCCTCAAAGAGCTAAAAAGGGTGTTCACTTTGTTCAATCCTAGTTTTGATGATATTGAATTTCTTTTGGGGGAATTTTACTCTCCCTCAGAAAAGGAAAAATTCCTCAACAAAACTAGGACGAACCGCAATTTGGAATCTTGGCCACTGGTTCATCAAGACCTAGATTTCACACAGCATGCCAACATGAGATATTTAATGAAATGCAGAGCAGATTTGATTGAGGCAATGATATTGCACGCTAAAAGAACTAATGTGTGGCAAAAATTCAAAAAACTGAAACAAGAGGAAGAAGAACACCCGAGTAGTTTTCTGGATAGGGTAATCGAAGCTGCAGAGACAATTCTTTGTCTCAGATATACACATGCCCAGGATACCATTGACCACATACATGGACAGTTTGTGAAGGGAACCTCGATCCTGATACAAAACTACTTTAGACAGAGTTGTCTACAGTGGGAATCATTACCACTGGAGGATGTAAGGCAACATGCAGCTTACATTCACGACTCAAAACAAAAAGAGGCAAGATTAGCTAGACAAACTGAAACTGATAAGGATGAAGTGATAGCTGATCTAAAATGACAATTAAAGCAGGCAAAGCAGGAGAAAGAAATAGAGGAGATGAAAATTTTTGCCCTCCAAACAAGTAGGAGCCAAAATCAGTACAGACAACGTACTAGAAACACCCAAAGAACAAATCATTGTCCCCACGTTGCTACCTATGTGGATGGCTTGGGCACGTCCTTCGATTTTGTAGATTTAGGCAGCAAATAGATTTTTCCAGAAATGATAATCAAAATCAGAGACAGAGGCAACAGAAAGACCTTCTATAATTCTAAATGGTCTAAGAGTAACAATGACACAGAAAGAAATGATGATAACAAACATGATGGTGCGTGCTGTAACCATGCATGTATAGCCAATCCCCTTCATTAGATGATATGGAAAGATATATTAAAATGGTAACGAAACCTAAGAAATCATTATGAATCAAGATTCCTGATTTAAAACCTTCTAATCAGTGTAATTTGGGTGTAGCAGTGTGTAATCTAAGTGAGGAAAGCAAAATGGGAAATCTGGGCAAAATAGAGCAAGTGTCTAAAGTAAGCTACACAGAAGATGAACATAGATCTGTGGTAGATAATCAACAATGGGAAGAAATAATGCAAATGCACAGAGAAGTCTATGGCAATAATGAGGATGCTTATATAAGGGATCAGCTTTCTCATTCCATAACACACACATTGGGTGAGAAGCATAAGGATCAATCAAGCCATCGCAACAGCTCACATCAAGAGACTTTGCGATCTTGTTCAGAATCATCAAAAACTCAAATTCCTCTCTTTATTCCAAGTGTAAAACAAAGGGGCAACTTGGATAAAGAACATTATGGCGAGGATTTACAAAGTTTCCAGAAAGGAACACTTTCAGTAACCTCGGGGGAATTAGATGCCAAAAGTCTATCCCATTCATGTGCTTTAGACACTGTGTCACAGATTGAGGTTAAAGAGCAAAACAGTACGTTGGCAAAGATTTGATTGTAAAGACACAACCCACTGAATTGCAGGATGGTAGCAGCTGTTTAGGAAATTCCACATCCACCTTTCTCAACCCCTTAGCTACAGAATTTCAACCAAAACTTTGGGGAAGGGAAAGGGAGCAGTTGTTGTCTCCAGGAACCAGTGTGGCTAATAATAACATCAATGAAACTGTTGCTGTGATTGATAACAAAAACCATCTGACTTCAATCACACAAACAGTAGGGCAAGATAGGGAACATCAGCCAGCTTTTGAATCAGTAGTTGTACCTGAAGTGTTGAAGAGAACACAATCTAACTAACATACATTCCTGGATACTACTGAGGGGAAAACTTCTGATTTGGGGATATAAGAATGGACAGTAAATCAAATCAAACCTCCATTTCTGCAGCCCTTAGCGAAAGCCAACATGAAATTTGCACAAATGACAATGACTTACCAACTCTCAATGAGAGAATGCTCTTTAAGCCTGCTTTCTATATTCCTGATTCTAAACTGAACTTGCCGAATGGTGCTAAAGGAAGTTTGAGTTTAGACACAAATGACCATACGCAACACTGGATCAATGATAAGTGTACACGAAATACTGAGGATTCTTTATTACCCCTAGTGCCAGTGAAGTCTACTGACAGTGGAGAACCATTAGTTACCCTAGAAATTGGGGGGGGTACACTATGAAGGACTACTGGACACTGGTGCAACTTGTTCCATTTTACACGAGGCACCTGAAGGATGCCAATATCAAGGCAGTTTGAGAGTAAGAGGAGCTTCTGGGGTATCACAAGTCCCGAAGCTAAAAGTTAAAATGCTAAAATTTGGAACTCTAACTCTTGAACACACCTTCTTATTGATGCCATCATGCCCTTCAAACCTCATGGGATGAGATCTCCTATGCAAATTGGCTGCCACTATTCAATGTCAACCAGATGGACAAATTTATTTACACCTACTCAAGAGATCTCTAAAACACCATCCCATTTTATTTTTAGACCCATGTAGTGAGGAACCATCATACCAATCAACTGATAACATCTATGAGGTTCCTGACGATATTCCAGATTACATGTGAGCTAAAAATTCAAATGAGGTGGGCAGGATATTGTCAGCAGAACCAGTAAAGATAGAGGTAAAAGAAGGTTTACCTCCAAGAATTCCTCAGTTCAGACTTAGCCAAGAGGTGATAGAGGGAGTGAAACCCATCATAGAGAGTTTATTAAAGCAGGGTATATTAAAATATGGCTTTTCACAATATAATACACCAATCATGCCTGTAAAGAAAGCCAAATTATCTCCTGATGGGAAGACTCAATGGCGTTTAGTACAAGATCTCAGAGCAATAAACGACCATGTGCAAAAGACCTATGCCGTGGTACCAAGTCCATCAGAAATCATAGCAGCCGTTCCACCTGAAGCTGCTTGGTTTACTGTTCTGGACCTGAGCTCTGTGTACTTCTCTGTTCCCTTGCACAGAGACAGCCAGAAGCTGTTCGCTTTCTCGTGGGAAGGAAAATCCATCTTATGGACCCATCTGCCCAAGGGCTTTTCAGATTCAGCTTTGGTCTTCTGTCAAATACTGCAGAGAGACCTTGAGTTGATAACTTTCCAAAACAGCAAAATGGTACATTATGTTGATGACATCCTGCTAATGTCACCATCTGCTGAAGTCTGTTACACTGATAGTGTACACTTACTCAAAGAACTAGGCAAAAGGGGCCATAAAATTTCCAAATCAAAACTTCAATTTGTGATGGAAAAAGTAAATTATTTAGGATTCATCCTAGAAAAAGGCTCCAGAAGAATTTCCCAAAAGAGAACACAAGATATACAAAATTTGAGTTTGCCTAAGACCAAGAGGCAACTCAGGGCAATCATAGGAATAACGAGCTTCAGTAGAAACTGAATTCCAGATTATGCTCTCATCGCAAAACCTCTGATAGAGCTAACCAGGAGAGAAGTTCCAGAACCATTAAAGCTGACTAAAGATCATATCCATGTAACAGAGAAATTAAAATCACTTACTCTATCAGCTCCAGCCCTAGGTATCTCTGACCATGACAAACCATTCCTTCTTTATGTATAAAGGGATAGCCTCTAGTGTTCTCACACAATCATTCAGGAATAGATTAAGACCAATTGCTTACTACAGCTCAAAATTAGATTTGGTGATTTGTGGTATGCCTAGTTGTTTAAAAGCCATAGCTGCTATAGCCATCATGATCAGAAAATCTTTATCCTTGGTATTAGGGAGTGAACTGAAAGTATTTTCCCCACACCAAGTGGAATTTACTTTAAGAAACATCACATTACAAGCATTCACCTCCCCAAAACTATCACAATACCAAGCAATCTTGTTGGCTAATGAAAATATAACTTTTCACTGGTGCAGAAACTTAAATCCTGCGACTCATTCCAGATTTACCTCTGGAGGGAGAAAATCTACACATCTGTGAAGATGCACTTAACATCATACATAAAACAAGACCTGATTTAGACGATAAGTCCATGAAAAACCCTGATATGACCTTATTCACAGATGGATTGTCATATATAGTAGACAATCAGAGATATACCGGAGCAGCCATAGTGACAGCCTCTGAGATCCTTTGGTACTCATCATTACCATCTACCATGAGTGCTCAAGTAGCAGAATTAGTCAGTTTGATACACGCTCTGAAGATTGCCAAAAATCACAAAGAAAACATTTTTACAGATTGACATTATGCTTTTCCAGTCATGCATCATTCTGCTGAAATCTGGAAAAATCGAGGCTTCATTACATCCAATGGCAAACAAATAGTGTATGGGAATTTAATCAATCAGTTGTTGGACGAAATCCAATTACCAGCCCAAGTGTCAGACATTCATTGCAAAGCTCATACCAAAATCCAAGGGCCAGTGGAATTAGGGAACAAACATGCAGATATCATAGCCAAATACACAGCGAAGTATGGACCACTTACAATTCTGAACTTATCTTTGGTAGAGGAAGATAATCTCAAAAACACATACTCCCCAAAGGAAGTGAAGAATTAGAAGAAACATCATGGTGCATACTTTGTTAACGGAGTTTGGCTGGGAGCAAATGGAAAACCTATGTTACCTAAATCCCTATATTTCACCTTTTTCAATGCACTACACCAGGAAGGGCATTATGGAAGTCTGGGCATGGTAGATTCCATAAATAGGTATTGAAATGCAAGGAGCATATATGAAGTTGCTATGAGAGTTTCACAGAGGTGCAGAATTTGTATGCAATACAACCAGACAATTACAAAAGTCCACAGTCTGGGAGGAAAACCATTAGCTTATACACCATTTGAATGCTTACAAATCGATTACATCACAATGCCAAGGAGTCAAGGTTACAGATATGCTTCAGTGATAGTGGATAGATTAACTAAGTGGCCAGAAACTTCACAGTGACACACTAAAGATTGTGCAAAACACCAGAGAGGACATGTCAGATATTTCCATGGTCCAAGCTGACCTCACACTCTTCTGCAATGGCTCAAGTTACCAACATAATGGGCAAAGATTTTTCAGGAGCTGCAGTTACAATCCAGAAAAAACCCTATGGTGTTCAGCACTTGAGCCAAACATCTCCGCTCAAGGTGCAGAAATAATTGCATTAACACGTGCACTCCAGATTGCTGAAGGTAAAGCTGTGAACATTTTACATACTCGAAATATGCCTTTGGTGTTGTACATGCATCGGGGGAAATCTGGAGAAATCGAGGTTTCATAAATTCAAATGGGAGAGCAATAGCATCTGGGAAACTAATACGTGAATTATTGCAGGCCATACAGTTACCATCAAAGTTGTCTGTGATATACTGCTGAGTACATCAAAAGCTCATGGGACCAGTACAATTGGGCAATTACAGGGTGGACATCAGTGCAAAATTTGCAGCTAGATTTGGACCTAAAAGCTATATTACACTTATCCTTAGTAGATAAAGATCAGTTGCAAGAAGCTTATTCACAAAGGGAAGTGAAATATTGGCAAGAAAATCTTGGAGCCAATCTAGTAAATGGAGTATGGATGTCTATCTCTGGAAAACCATTTTTTTCCAAAATTACTGCACCACACAGCCTGTGCAGCAGTTCATGGAAGAGGCCATTGTGGAGTATTAACAATAACCAATATAATTTGCAAAAGCTGGATCACTTTGACAGAAGCAAAACGAGTCTGTGAAAAATTGCAGAGTGTGCCTGCAACATAACCAAGCTATAAAAAAGACAAAGGCTTATGGGGGAAAGCCATTGGCTTACACACCTTTCAAGTGATTACAAATAGATTATGTCATGATGCCCAAATGTCAAAACTATAGGTACATACTTGTGATAGTGGATAAACTAACCAAATGGCCAGAAGCATTCCTGGCCAGACAGAATAACACAGCATCTTTTTGCAAAGATCCTACTGAGAGAGATAAGTCCAAGATTCTCTATTCCTGCAGTTATATCATCTGACTCTGGTAGTTACTTTGCAAATTCCATTCTTAAGCAAGTCTACCAAGTACTAGGAATTAAGAGACATTTAAGTTCCATTTACAAACCTCAGTCACCCGGGGCTGTGGAACGTACTAATCACAGTCTCAAAACTATGATTGGGAAGCTTTGCACACAAAGTCATCTCAAATGGCCAATAGTCTTACCCATGGTGCTTTTCTATTTAAGAAGCCAACTCAAAGTGAAACACATTTATCATCATTTGAACTATTATATGGACAACAACCGTGGGTTGGGAAAGCACCACAAGACACTAATTACCTAATACACCTAGGGATTGAGTGCAAAATCTATGAGTATGTCACCTTATTGAAAGAAAGACTAGAAGAATTGCAGAAATTATCATTAATCCAAAAAGAGTTCCATTAGATTTTAATCTACATGATTACAAGCCTGGAGACAAAATTTATATCAGAAATTTCACAAGAAGATCAGTGTTAGAACCAAAATGGTATGGTCCACATGAAATAATCTTAATTATATCTACATCTGTAAAAATCAAAGGAAAAGATGCATGGCATCATTATATGCACATCAAGTCCTCAGTGAAGTCAAGACCACATTCGAAAATTCAGCCTCAACCACAAGAAACAGAATCTGACATAGAAATAGAGCCTCAAAGCAAAAAATCGCACTTAGAAATAAAGCCTCAAACAGAAAGAGACCAAGATACAGATACAAAGATAAATGAAACACAAGATCACACAGATAGCCAAGACATAGATCAACAACAGGAGCAAGGCACTCAAAGCATTGATTTAGAATACACAAATACCTCATTCACACATGAAGATCAATAGTTAAGCCTATCGGAATTCAGCAGTGGTGAAGAAGAGTAAAAATTACACTAATAACATCAAAACAAATACAAAAACACAAAAATCTCATAAGAAGAAAATTTTGTGGCAACTCAAAATTTTAACACAACACTACACAATCACACACTGGTACAGGGAATTCTTCAATCAAGTCAACAACTGATGAGATGTGTATCACACAAAGGAGAAGAGAGATGAGATTCTGAAGATTCCAAAGATTCCAGAAACACCAGGACATCAGGACATCAGGACTAGCATAAGGACAACATGAGAGACATTGCACAAAAAAACTGTACAAAGACCTGAACTGTGACAACACCTATGTGACCTGGACAACATCACTGGAAGAATCACGAAGAGAAGATCAGCTGACCACGATTAGGTTTGAATAGTGCAAGGCTTTCACATTCAGACACAAATCACAAGGGAAATGCACACACTAGGATGCATGCAACAGAATATAAGCTGATTGACAGAGAGATTCTGAAAGAAGAAGGTGAGTATAAACCAGACAGCAAATATTAAGTCATAAGTCCAACACATAGACACAGTAGAGTCACATCACATGCATATAGTGTAAATAGATATAAACAGATTTGAGTACAAAGTACATTGGCCATAATAAACAAGAAAACTCAGATTCCTTGTAAGGTCAGAAAGTACTCATCTTTCATAGGAACATGACATGAAAACCTTGTACATATGTAATGTATTGCTACTAACGAATAATGAATAGCCTACTAACCCATAGGGAAAGAATAGTGAAAAGGAAATTCAATTCTAGCTAGTATAGGGACAATGTAAAATAGTTATGAATGTTCAAATAGGACAGTCAATAGAAATGTCAATCAGACATTGTATAGTGTAGGTTAGTTAGCAATGAAAATAATAGACTAATACATTAACATAGTTTAAGGAATTACTTATATACTAATTTTCTTAACCGTAGATTAGGGATTAGATATGAAAATGTTAAAATTTGTTGTGTATTAGGAATGTTTATCTAAAGTTCAATATTAGAAACCTAAGATAGTTTGTTGCAAGATTGCTTTGACTTAGAATAAGAAGGAAGCAACATAGATAGTTATTGTTAAATGTTTTTATAATGCTTACATGTTATACTTATGTTCAAAAGTTATGACTTATGGAAACATTGTATTCATATCCCATACTTTCCCAGAAAATCTATCCTAAACCCTTGTTATTAGCATAAAACAAGCATAGGTAGATAGGACATTAGCTAAGATAAGATTTATTATTTTGGGAAGGGTAGTTTAGTGGGATAGGAACACATAAATTTAGATAAGCATAGAGTAGAAATCCACCAATGAAGAAGATCATCAGGAAATTTTCAGGTTGAAATTTCCAAAAACACAACAGCATTTATGTTATATTCATAATCTGGGAAGTGATAAATGCCACATTGACTGACAGGGATGACAGTTGGAAGACTTGGATGTTCCAAGGTGCCGAGCTAGGGGCAAATGTCAGTTGGCCCCACGGTATAAATACTCCTGACAGCCACTTTGAGGGAGGCTCTCTGGAGGTCTCTGGACAGGAATCTCTGGACTGAGTGGGAGGTTGAAGGGTGGCAGGGAGGTCTAAGAAGAAGAGGGTAGGAATAAACCTGAAGCTATTTCCTGATAGACTGTGAGAGATAGTGAATCACTAACACTGGAAGTGAGAAAGCTGAGAGAATAAGATCATCAATACATCTGCATCAATAGCCTTCCCTATTCTCTGGCTTGGCTGTGGCCAGGTCCAGCCAGAGATAGTGAGAGTGAGTAAATCTCCAGTTTCCACCAGATTAATAGCCTCCAGTCCTGATTGCCAACTAGTTTATAGGTAATAGACCAATAGGGTTTCCAATCCTCAATATTTGACCTTGTTATCCTTTCCCTGTTTATAGATAAAGAGTGTTCAACAATAAGTACCGTCCTGAGTGGTCTTTATATCACAGCTCTTTGGAAAGGAGTCAAATGCAGTCAGATCCTAAATGTTATCCAACGCAGATCAATAGCCCAATACTAATCTTTCCAACCCCAGGTTGGACCTGGAAAGGTTACCCATCTATCTAACCTCTCGAGGGTCCTTACTTGGGCAGCTGTTAGAGCAGCGATTCCCAAAGTGGGCGCTACCACCCCGTGGTAGGTGCTGCAGTGATCCAGGGGAGCAGTGTTGGCCACAGATGCATTTATCTGTCCTATTAATTGCTATTACAATTTAAAAAAATTAATTTCCAGGGGGCTAAGTAATATTTTTTCTGGAAAGGAGGAAGTAGGCTAAAAAAGTCTTGGGAACTACTGTGTTAGAGAAAGGGATAACATAGCAGCAGTAAGGGTGATTGGAGTAGGTGTTCTCATCAACTGCAGCTGAGGAGAGTAAAGATAGATATATCGACATCATTGTATATCTCCATTGGACCCTTTATAGTCATAACCCCTATCAACTTATGGATAGGAGAGGAATTTATGAGTCAGCAAAAGATGGAAAGCATTGTGAGATGTAAAATAAATCATTTTTAGTACATTAAACTAAAAATAAAACAGATTTTGCCAAGATTAAAAGGAATGCAGAAAATTGGGGGAGAGGGAGGATTTATAGATAGCCTCTGAGAGGTCTCATATCTAAAATGTATAGAAAATTGTAAAATTTATAAAAATAAGAGATATCCACCAATTGATAAATGGGTAAAAGATAATCGACAATTTTCAGATGAAGAAATCAAAATAATATATAGTACATGAAAAATGCTCTAAATCACTACTGATTAGTGAAATGCAAACAAAACAATTCTGAAATGTAATCTTATACCCGTCAAATTGACTAAAATGACAAATGTTGGAGAGAATGTGGAGAAATTGGAGCACTGCTGGTGGAAATGGGAACTGATCCAGATATTTTGGAAAACAATTTGGAATTACACCCAGAAAGTTATAAAACTATATATGCCCTTAGACCTAGCAGGCTGAGTCTAATTTTCCTAAGAAGAACAGGAAAAAAGGGAAAAAGAACAGGTAAAAGAGCAAAAGGGAGAGAGGGAGGATCCTTTCCTTCAAAGAAAGTCTAAGAAAAGTTATAGTCCCAAACTATGTTCAAAAGAAAGGGATAAGCACAGGATGTCTCTCTCTTTAAAGTGTACTACCAAGTGGGCAAGTCTTGCTCCTCAGGTGCAAGTCCTCTTTGATTCAGCCCACTCCTTTTAGGGTGAGTTGGAGGAAAGTGACACAGGAATCAGCCAGAAGATGGTGATGGATGTCTTTTATCCAAAAGCACACTGAAAAGGGACAGGGTAAATGTGTTACTTATAAGGCATTCAGCTATGTAGCCATGGAAGGGACCTAGCTTTTAAAGGTATATCCATTGTTACAATAAGATCATGTATTTAGGATTGGAAGGGATTTCTATGGCTTCACATTCAATCTCTTCATTTTATAGATGAAGAATCTTAGAGAAGTTAAGTGACTTCCATTGTCACACAACTAAGTTTCAGAGGCTTAATTTCAGGCTAGGTCTTCTTGACTCCAAGTCTTAGCCACTATGTTAATTTTGTCTCTGGCTTTTTAGCTTTTTTTTTTTTTAATTAGAATTCAGACCTTCTTTCCTATCATTCTTCATTCTCAAATTATTATTCCCATTGGTTTTATCTCTCTTTGGCTTAGAAAAAGTTGGGTAGTGGTGGCCAGAAGTATGAAGTAATTCCTTTAAGCACAATAGTATCCCATCACCAGCAGAAACCACAATTTGCTCAATACTATTGTGCTCAAAGGAATAACGAACTGAAGGAATTCCATGTGAACTGGAATGATCTCCAGGAAGTGATGCAGAGTGAAAGGAGCAAAACCAGCAGAACATTATACCCAGAGACTGATACATTGTGGTACACTTGAATGTAATGGACTTCTCAACTGTTGTAAGGAAGATTATGTAGTATTAGTTGCATATAGTTTATATGGACCTAGCAGGAAAGGCTCGAGCTGGAGAATTCCAAGATGGAATGAAGGAGCAGGAAGTTGCTTGTGCCCTGAGAGAGACTCCATTAGTGGTTGGCACAAACTGTGGCTAGCCTTGGGAGATCTCAGACCTGCATCCTGATTTCCCTGGGATCCTGTGTGGTGGTGGTTTCTAACAAGTGGACAAGAACTACAGAGCAACACCAAGTGGAGGAGGAGTTTGGGATCTGGTGGACAGCATCTCAAGCACACTCTCTCTAATTGGTTAACTTGGACCACCTTGGCTTTTGGCATCCTGAGATCATCTGTGGGTTACCATGAGAAACCTTCAAAGCCACCCTCATCCCCTTTGGCTGTGCTGGTCAAACCTGGCTGGAACCAGGTTTGAAGCAGCCTCCCAGAGACTCCATTACTGCTCCTTTATGCCCAGCCTGGCCTAGATCAATTAATATTAGAGAAATTAAGTCCTCCCCTTGCCTGTGGTTTTGCCCATTAGGTTTTAGTGTAGAATCCCCTATCCACCTTTACTTAGTTAAACATAATTAAAACTGTTAAAACCTTTTACTTTGCCTGCGGGTTCCATAGACTCTGGCCTAGGGAGAGCTGGGCCAACTGCCATTCTGACAGTTAACAGTAAATGCCAGCTTAGCATTGAACTCTTGTCTCCCCATCCTGGTCCTGTCTCTCCTTCAACCCAGTGTGTGTACCCGCAACCATTTAGATTATATTTAACATCCCTGGGCCCCATCTTTTTCACACTACTAGCAGCAATAAAATGACCCAGGACAATTCTGAGGGGTTTATGGAAAAGAACGCTACCCACATTCAGAGGAAAAACTGTGGGAGTAGAAACACAGAAGAAAAACAACTACTTGAACACATGGGTTGATGTGGATATGATTTGGGATGTAGATTCTAAACGAACACCCCAGTGCAACTATCAATAATATGGAAATAGGTCTTGATCAATGACACATGTAAAACCCAGAAGAAATGTGCATCAACTATGGGGGGTGGGAGGGAAGAACTTGAATCATGTAACCATGGAAAATTTTTCTAAAAAAAATAATTTAAACACACACACACACACACACACACACACACACACACACACACACAAGTATAAAGTGAGATTTGGGGCCCCTGAAGGCCAGCATAATTTACTTGGATGTCCCAGTGTTGGCTACTCTGTCTCTCTATATCTCCCCGCCCATCTCTGACTTTTCTCTTTCCACTCTCTGTCTTTCTCCATGTCTCTGCCTCTCTGTTTCTCTTTCTCTCTTAGAAACATTTTCCTTGAACACTTAGTCACAATGTGAAAGTTCTAAATTCTCCCTGTCTGATTCAATTCTGGAAATTGGAGCAAACAATTCTCTGTAGGAAGTCACCTTGCCATGCTTTTCTGGCTGGTCTGCAATTTCTCTAGGTGCTTTCTACTTCAGCATCAAGCCATGGTATTGTGTGGATTCCAGCACGATCACACGTGTAAGATTTGTTCCTTATTTGAACCAATCAGCGATTATTTTTTTAAAAAAAAGGAGTTAGTTTTTTCTTAGATCATTTTTTCTCTCTCTCTGTAGAATGAAAACTGCCCCAGCTTTTAAACATTTACCAGTTCTAAAAGAGAGATAATAACTTCCCTGTTCACTGGCTAGGCAGTCATGGAGAGGGAATGCATGTTTCTAATCAGTTCTAAATGGGACCCAAGCTGTAGCTTGGATTTCACTTTAATCCATCGTTGAGTCAAGGTGAAGGGAAAGGGGATCACAGTCTCACAAACAGAGTAGAGTTAATTAAATTTTCCATTTCTTATTTAAGACTTGGGGCTTCATTTTTTCCTGCTGATTCTCAGATGGTCCCTCTGAGTCAGAACTGCACATTCCTGTATATGCCTTTGTAGAGACGAAATGGTGTCATGGAAAGGGCTTAGAAATATCTATGTTTGACTCCTGGCTTTGCCTTTTAGTAGTTATGTGAGCAAGGCAAGTCACTTCACCTTTTTGAGAGTCAGTTTCTTCATCTGTAAAAGTAGAGATAATAATACATTATTGTACCTCTCACTAGGTTCTTAGGAAGATGTTTTGCAAGCTGTAAAGCAGTGGTGTTAAATTTAAAAAGAAATAGATCCTTAAGGGCAGCATTTTCACTTATAAAATCACAAATTAACATTACCTATGTTGTATTATTTATTTATTTAGTTAAACCTTTCCCAATTATATTTTTAATCTAATTTGGCTACCACTCCTTAGCTTTGCCTGCCCTCTTACAGTGAGTTTAGCACCTCTGCTATAAAGCGTTACAACAAAGGAAGTTCAGAAATGTAGGTTGAGCAGCTAAATTTGAAAAAAAAATCTACTTTGGGTGAGATACTAGCTTTATGGGGGTGTAGCATCCAATTATAGCATGATTTCCAAAGAACCACAAGACCCAGGCTCTTGGTTCTATAACATTTACAAAAGAGGATTGATTTGCAGCATACCTCATGGAATGCATTGGGGATAGGCTCTGGGGTATAGAACCAAGCCTGGGCACAGGCCACTTTTGATGGCACACAAGGTCTAACTCTGGCTCAAGCACACACATGTCTAGAGGTTTCTGGTTGACCCTACAGTCTCCATGATAGACAGAAGGACCTATCTCAAAGATGAAGGACTGAGCCAGGAAGAGGTATCCATTCTGTAGAATTTAAGAAAAGTTTCTTGTTCTTCTCTCTTCCTATATAAAAAAATAGCCTCTTACCTACTCTCTTAGAATCAATATTAAGTATTGGTTCTAAAACAGCAGAGTGGTGAGGGCTAGGCAGTTGAGATTAGATGGCCTGCCCAAGGTCACACAGTTAGGAAGTGTCTTAGATCAATTTTGAATCCAGAACTCCCATCTTCAGACCTGGCCCTCTATCCACTGAACAACCTAGCTGCTTCCTCTTCCCTTTTGTTGAGTATATTGGTACATTCTTCAGTTTTCCAGCTGAGAGGAATCATCTCTCCTCCCCACTTAAACCATGCATTTGCTTGTCTGGGGGAACCAAAGACTGGATCTCAAGTCTTTAGCTGCCTTTTATGATTCATATTTCCTTTCCTGAGCAATAGAAACTGAAGGATGATCTTGAGATGACTGTTCCTAACTTTAGTAGTAACCTTGTGAATGGGAGAAGTTGAGAGCTCCTTGGCCCAGGTGCTGGTGACCCAGAAAGAGGTGATATCTGCAAAACTTTTCAGAAGAGAAGATGACCATCACCAGGAAGGTACTACTGAAAAAAACTCCAAAAAAGCTCAAACCACAAGGTGAGCTTATCATTAGACCTGGATTTGTGAATTACACAGATAATACAGAATAATAAATAACTATAAATAACTCACATCTTTTGAGTACCTTCTATATGTTTTATATCTATTTATTGGCTCCTTTGAGACCTCCTTTGGTAATAGTTAAGTTATTTTACATAATATTTATTGATATCTTTTTTATATCAACAGAATTTTACTTAGTATTCCTTCTTTCTTACTTTCCAGAGAGTCTCTGATATAATAAACAGTATTTAGAAGAAGCATTTAAAAATGAGCAAAACTGTACAATATATCTAAAAAGTATAAAAATATATGCAATATAGCACACCTGTGGACCTCCCACCTCTGCAAAGAAGTGGGGTTGGATGTCTTCTCAAATCTCTTTTTTGGAACAATGCTCGTTCTTTGTAATTTGAAAACATTCACTTGTAGTGTTTGGGAATAGCACTTTTTTCTTGGCTCTGATTACTTCACGTTGCAACAGAAATAATAAATCTTCCATTCTTCTCTTTTCATAATCATAATTTTCCATAGCATAGTAATATTTCATTTCGTACATGTATCTCAATTTATTTAGCCATTACACAATCAAAGGGGAATCAAATTTTGTTTCATGAATTCGTTAACATGAAAGATGCTGCTACAAACATTTTGGTTTATATATGGACCTTCTGTTTATCAATGATCTCCTTGGGATATATCCTTGGTAGTGGAATTTCTATCAAATAGAATGGATATTTTAGTCACTTTCTTTACATAATTTTAAATTGCTTTCCAAAATGTTTGTACTGATTCACAGCTCCAGTAACAATACACTAGTGTTTATCTTCACATAAATCCTTCAATATTGATTATTCCCATCTTTTGTCATATTTACAAATTTGATGGGATGAGATAAAGCCTCAAAGTTATTGTGACTTGTGTTTCTCTTACTATTATTTATTGAATATTCATTCACATGATTATCAATAGCTTATAATTCCTCTGAGAATTTTTTGTTTGTTTTTTGTTTGTTCATCTTTTTTGTTTGTTCATCTCTTTTGACCTTTTATCTATATCAGGCCTGGAGTCAAGAAACCCTGAGTTTGAATCCAGCCTCGGACACTAGCTGTGTGACCTAGATAAAGTCATCTGCACTCTGTTTGCCTTAGTTTCCTTATCTGTAAAATGGGGATAATTATAGCACCTACCTACCAGGATTGTTTTGAGGATCAAATGAGATAATAATTATAAAGCATAGTGCTTGGCACATAGCAAGTGCTATATAAATATTAGCTAATATATATGTAATATTTCTATATACATATAATACATACCATTGTGAGAAGGGAATTTGTTTTTTATTTGCACAGTTGTGAATCTTCAGTGTCCATGGCTGAAAAGGCTTGAGATAATCTCCTAGACACTCCTTTAGTTTTATTCAGTGATGGTTCTTCTTCTTTCACAAGGGATGGCATACACTATACTGGAGCTGCCATAGTCACAGAATTTGCCACTCTGTGGTCAGCTTCACGGCCCTCAAATATAAGTACTCAAGGTGCAGAAATGATAGCTCTAAAACATGCCTGTATAGTTGCCAAAGATAAAAAGGCAACAATTTACACAGACTCTAGGTATGCATTTGAAATATGTCATGCAGAGGGTATGCTATGGCTCCAAAGGGTTTTTTAAAAATTCTTTTGGAAAATGCATCACAAATGCAGAAATAATTAATGAAGTTCTTTCTGCTCTCCAACTACATGAAGTCCTAGCTGTAGTTCATTGCTTTGCCCCATACAGGTGGAATTGACCCTATCTCTAGAGGGAACCACTAGGTGGATACTGCAGCAAAGCTTGCTGCCTTAGAAGGACTTGAATTGATTTTACCTTTGGCAACTAGTAATTAATCAAATTTATCACTCTTTTATAATGAACAGGAAGTAAAAAAGTGAAAACAAAAGTTTAAAGAAAATAGATCAATGGGGTATGGGTGTCATCTGAAGGAAAACACCTACTCCCTAGAAGTTTTTATCATCAAATATGCTTCTCCATTCACAAGAATGGTCACTTTGGCACCCAGGACATTGTAGACTCTGTTAAGAAAGTATAGGTAGCCCCGGTATAACTACCATAGCCTCTAAAGTGTGTGCAGCCTTGACCCACCTGTCAAGCCTATAACCAAAGTGCTTTTCATGGCAAAGCTTTTAGTGAGCATCCTCTGGATTATACAACTTTTGAGCATTTATAAATCATTTTTATTACTATGCCTAAGACTGGACATTATACATTTTGTCTTGTCATAGTGGATCAGCTGACCAGATGACCAGAAGTGTTTCCTAGCACCTGAGCCACTGAGGCTTTTGTTGCTAAGGTACTCTATTTTTTTTTTACTGGTAAATATATTTTACATCATTTTTTATTAGACATTTATTAATATTCGTTTTTAATCTGTTTACATGCTTTATGCCCCTACTTTCCCCTTCACCCCCCGCTATCCCCCCACCCATGGCTGATGCACATTTCCACTGGTGGTAACATGTGTCCTTGTTCAGGGTCTATTTCCCATTCATGTCCGCCTCAGCCCATGCATTCAAGCAATTGTTTATCTTATATGTTTCCTCTCCTGCAGTCCTTCCTCTGAATGTGGGTAGCATCTTTACCATAAATCCCTCAGAGCTGTCCTGTGTCATTGCAGTGCTGCTGGTACAGGAGCCCATTACATTTGATTTTACCATAGTATATCAGTCTCTGTGTACAATGTTCTTCTGGCTCTGCTCCTTTCGCTCTGCATCTGTTCCCTGAAGTCTCTCCAGTTCGCCTGGAACTCCTCCAGTTTATTATTCCTTTTAGCACAATAGTATTCCATCACCCGCATATACCACAGTGTGTTCAGCCATTTCCCAATTGAAGGACATACCCTCCTTTACCAATTTGTTGCCACCACAAAAAGCGCAGCTATAAATATTTTTGTACAAGTCTGTTCATCTATGATCTCTTTGGGGTACAAACCCAGCAATGGTATGGCTGGATCAAAGGGCAGGCATTCTTTTATAGCCCTTTGAGCATGATTCCAAATTGCCAGCCAGAATGGCTGGATCAGTTCACAGCTCCACCAGCAATGCATCAATGTCCCAATTTTGCCACATCCCCTCCAACATTCATTACTCTCCCCTTCTTTCATTTTAGCCAATCTGCTAGGTGTGAGGTGATACCTCAGAGTTGTTTTGATTTGCATTTCTCTAATTATTAGAGATTTAGAACACTTTCTCATGTGCTTTTTGATACTTTTGATTTCTTTATCTGAAAATTGCCTATTGATGTCTCTTGCCCATTTATCAATTGGGGAATGGCTTGATTTTTTATACAATTGCTTTAACTCCTTGTATATTTGAGTGATTAGACCCTTGTTAGAGTTTTTCGTTATAAAGATTTTTTCCCAATTTGTTGTTTCCCTTCTGATTTTGACTACATTGTTTTTGTTTGTACAAAAGCTTTTTAGCTTAATATAATCAAAACCATTAAATTTACATTTTGTAATTTTCTCTAACTCTTGCTTGGTTTTAAAATCTTTCCTTTCCCAGAGATCTGACAAGTATACTATTCTGTGTTCACTTAACTTATTTATAGTTTCCCTCTTTATATTCAAGCCCTTCACCCATTCTGAATTTATCTTGGTGTAGGGTGTGAGATGTTGATCTAAACCTAATCTCTCCCATATTGTTTTCCAAATTTCCCAGCAGTTTTTGTCAAATAGTGGATTCATGTCCCAAAAGTTGGGCTCTTTGGGTTTATCATACA
>NC_058131.1:432762355-432775772 GCF_016433145.1 Gracilinanus agilis
TTGTCTTGAGAGATCATTGGTTTCTAAATGTTCGATTCTAGCCTTTAAGGACTGGTTTTCGGCTTTAATGTTTTGGTTTTCAGCTTTAATGTTTTGGTTTTCAGCTTTAATGTTTTGGTTTTCGGCTCTAATGTTTTGGTTTTCGGCTTTAATGTTTTGGATTTCGGCTCTAATGTTTTGGTTTTCCTTTTCAATCTGGTCATTTTTGGTCTTCAGTTGTCTTGTCTCACTTTCCAATTGAGAAATTCTGCCTTTTAAACTGTTATTTTCTTGCCAGATTTCTTCCATCTTCCTCAACATTTCATTTTTAAACTCTTCCATAGCTTGTGACCAGCTTTCATTTTTTTGGGGAGGTTTGGATTTTTGTTTTCCCTCCTCTGGTGTCTGGATTTTCTCTGTGTAGAAGTTGTCGAGTGTTCCAGAGTTTCTCTTGATAGTCTTTTTCTTCTGGACTTCCTTATTGCTGGCCATTTTTGGCCCTGCCCCTTTTCAGCTTTGTCTTTGCACTCAGGGTCTGCCTGGGCCTTACAAGCTCCAGGGGGCTCCGGTCTCCTTGTCCTTGGGGTCAGGCCTCCTGGTAGTTCCCAGTCTGCCCCTCTGCCCAAGGTTTCTTCAGCAGTCTTTGGGGCTGCTTCCACAGCCACACTCCGGTCTGCACCGGGTCCTCACTGGAGGTCCAAGCCTGGGCTGGAGATCGTTATCCAAGCCTAGGGCACTGCCTTTGCCTGTGCAGATGCTCTTAGGGCACTGCCTTCACCCCCGCAGAAGGTAGTGAAAGTCTGTGGGCTAGAGATCTTTATTCGCACCTGAGGCGATGCCTTCAGTGCTTGGGAAAGGCCGTGTTTTAGGGGCCTTTGTCCCGGCCCTAGGCGGTGCCTTCACCCATGTGGAGGCTGGGGGAAAGTCCGTGGCGCCCCCAGCCACCTGGGGTCCCTCCTCTTGCAGCACACAGGTACAAGCCCCGGGGCTGCCAGTGATTATCTGGTTGCCCCAGTCCTGTTTTCCCACTTGTGCATTGGCGTGTTGTGTGAGGTGTGGGGGGTGGGGGAGGGGCTTCTTCCTCTCGTGTTTTAGTGAGAGCTGTTTCACCCCTTTATAGCGTGGAAATGCCCCGATTCTGCGTACCTTCAATGCTGCGCCCTGTTGTGGGGTTCCTTCATTCCTCTGGCCTCGTTTTTATTTCCTCTTGAGGAGTTCTGTATGCTTTGGTCAGGAGAGATTGAGCAGCTGCTCCTTACACTACCGCCATCTTAACCGGAAGTCCTCGCTAAGGTACTCTTAATAGAGATTATTCCTTGCTTTGGCCTGCCAGCACAAAGTGATTCAGACAGAGGAACTCATTTTACCGACTCTGTTTTGTCTCAGATTTATTCGTATTTGGGGATCACTCCCAAATTCCCCAAATCTCAGGCCAAGTTGAGAGAAGAAATAGAGACCTTAAGACTATGACTGAAAAATGGCCTGAAATTCTCCCTCTAATTCTGTTTTATCTTCGAAGCAGGCCTGGGGAGATCTACACATCTCACTATTTGAGATACTTTTGGACATTCCCCCCAAACAGGCTAAGCGTTTTTCTCCTGCATACACATCATTACTAAGGGGGGACACTTCTATTGCTTCATATATACAGGACTTACAAATCAAATTGCGAGAACTCCATGAATCTGGAGCTGGAGTACAAGCAGGACCTTCCCTGAGATGATAAGCAGTTTGATCTGGGTTACATGTATGATCATGCAAACTATATTTCTATATTCGGAGAGAATAGTTATATAAAACCAAAACCCAAAATCTCCATTTCTTAAGAGTTTGCTTTCTCTCCTCTTCTGTCTTTCTGTTTCTCTCTCTCACTGATTTTCTAAGATGAATGTGCTTAGATATTGCTTTGTTTTTCTATAGTTTTCATTATAAAAATGAAACAGAGGAAAGGCAGAAGGAATAGGACACCTAGGAGAAAAAGAAAATGGATTTCACAATTGTGATGTTCTCCAGGGTTTAATTTTGGAGGGAACTTGGAGAAGGGAGAAAAAATGTGGACCCAGATTTTTCTAGGCCAATGACTTTTGAACTTCATCGGTCTCAAGATTCCTTTATGTGCTTGGAAATTATTAAAGATCCCCCAAGAGATTATGTTTTATGTGGGTTATATCAATCAACATTTACTGTATTCAAAATTAAAACATCTTATTATTACTATGAAAATAATTTTGATCCTTCCCAGGGGTGCCCAGACTATATTGTGTTTTAGACAATGTCAAACCATATTTGGTGGAGGCTATGATTGGTGTGTTTTCTCTTTAGTTTAAAAGGAAAATCAAATTACACCCAAGGGATAGAGCTAAAGGAGCTGACAAGAGAGAAAGTTATGTCCAAAGGGAGGAAGAGAGATATGGTGCTATCTACAAAGCTAAGGCCATTATGAAAGCATGACTAGTCATGACCAGAACAACAAAATGATGACACAGTGCTAAATGCTTGACATTTGATTTGAAATAGATTTTTCCACTGGACTTACAACTTTCAATTGCATTTTGACATGAATTATGAGTGTCATACAACATGGTGGCTAATGTTTGGGAAGGAATGTTGCAATAGTTACTGTTTTAATTCTCTTCTGTTCTATCTCTCCATCTAGTCCAGTGACCTCTAGTCTGTCTCCTGGAGATGTTCAGTAGGAATGAGAGATAGTTTTACCCTAGTTAATCAAGGTGGCCACTTATATGATATTGTTTAACAGACTTCCACCCATCCTTCAATATTACTTATATTCCTTAAATGCCACATAGGATATATTCATCTAAATTTGGTTTAGTCTTCCTTAAAAATGTCATAAAATACCATTCCCTTGAGATTAGGCCAAGATGGTGGGATAGAGGCAGCAAAACAGCCAAACTTGCCCAACATTTCCCTCCAAACAACTTAAAAATAATACCTTAAATTAAATTCTGGAGAGAAAGAATAAACAAAAGGTTAGGGTTAAGACATTTATCTAGCATAAGACAATTTAGGAGGTGGAAGTGATGTGAGAGAAACACACCCAAATTTGTAGAAGGATCTCACCCCAAGAATGGAAAACTCAAACTCTGTTTAAGACAGAAGTAAGAAAAGAATTTTATTTGAAGTAATGGTGGGTTTTGGTGGTATAATAGCCCAATAGCTGGTGGAATAGTCTAGGGCAGTGATGGGCAAACTACAGACCGTGGGCCAGATGCAGGGCCCCCTGAAATGTTCTATCCAGCCTCATGACATTATTCCTAATCTGATGGATACAATGAGTAGGATACAATACAATGAAAATTTGAAAGAGTTGCCTTAGAAACAGACTGACAGATGAGCATTTCCTTTCCTTTGGCCCCCTCTTTAAAAAGTTTGTCCATCACTTGTCTAGAGACTAATCAGGTAGTTTTAGCGCTGAAAATAAGCCCAGGGGCTAGTAGAATATCCTCTTTGGAGCTTGATAGTATGGAATAGCAGCTCCACTATAGGGTAGCAGCTACTACACCCTATGGATCAGGGTTGGCATATTTATTGGGGTCTGGTAGCTTAGTATCTCCCTTTCCAAACTCAGGTGCAGGTATATTTTGGGGTTTGTTGCCATAGGGAATAAGAAGCATGCGCAAGATTGGGGGATTCTTCTGGAATGGCAGAGTCCCCAGTACACAGATTCCTCCATTGTCTACCTTGTCATCATTTGTCAGGGGGAGGTCTTGTTGCCCTTCCAGAGTGGGAACATGGAGGGGACAAAGTACATTGGAGGATCAGTATAGCTAATTAATTATTTCTAAGAACAATATAAGCAAATAATGAAATAGATAAGATACAAAGCTAATGCCTAGTATAGAATGTCACAGTTTCAGCACACACAGTGGATAATCAAGCAATCTACAATTCATGCTTGATTAATGCTGAAACTACAGGTTTTGCAGTTGATGTTTAACTAGTGCTAACTAGTGAGAAATATAAGATTTCAGAGTATGAGTCCCATTCCTATTACTTTCCCTTACTGCCTACTGTCAGCCCACATCAGAAGAAGAGATCTATGACACCAGGATTGGGGCTAACCTGAAGCACACATAGTAGCAACACCAGTGGTGGGCCAGTAGCTACAACACCTTTAGGAGCTGTCAAGCTAGAGAAGTGAAGGATGAGTGAGAAAGATATCATATCAAAGATATCTTGATCTGGCACTGGGTACAGAACCTGGCATTGTTTGATACATGTGCTGAGCCACAGTTCCAAGATAGAGGAGCTCTTGCTGTCCATCATAGGAGAGCAGGGGTCCTGGTCAAAGTTCCAAGGCAGAGAGCAGCACTAGTACTTATAACTGTGGAGGAGCAGGGATTCTTCTTTGGTAAAGACTAGAGCTCAGACTAGGAGAACAGTGACCACACCTCTCATCAGATCACACCACCTTAGAAAAACTGAAAACACATAGACCCCAGAACTAACTCTGAAAACAGAAGCACAAAAAACTGAATTGCCTCCCCACTCCCAGGTTAACAGAGCCAAATATTTTTTCTTTTTTTAAATTAATTTAGAATATTTTTCTAATATCAGTGCCTCTCTACTCCTAGGTTAACACAGCCAACTTTTTTAAAAATTAAGTTTATTTATTTAATTAAGAATATTTTTCCATGATTACATGATTCATGTTCTTTCCCTTCTCTCCTCCTACTCCCCTCCAATAGCCAACGAACAATTCCACTGGGTTTTACATGTGTCATTGATCAAGACCTATTTCCATATTATTAATATTTGCACTAGAGTGATTGTTTAGAGTCTACATCCCCAATCATATCCCCATTGAACCGTGTCATCAAGCAAATGTTTTTCTTCTGTGTTTAATTGAGCCAAATTTTAACATAAAATTCAAAGTAAAAAAAATAGACTGGAAAAAAACAACAACACCTGACCACAAAAATCTATTATGGTGACAGGAAAGACCAAGACAGGAAATCAGAAGACAACAACATGAAAATAGCTATAAGTAGAGGTGGAGTTGGGGGTAGAGGACTGCAAATTGGATACAAGCCCAACAAGAATTCCTGGATGAGTTAATAAAATGATAAAAGTGATAGAGGAAAGATTGGGGAAAAAATAGAATGATAGAAAATTCTGAAGAGAGAATTAATAGCTTAGTAAAAAAGGAACAAAAAGTACTGAAGAAAATAATATCTTAAAAAGCAGAGTAGGGTAAATAGAACAAGAAGTACAAAAATTCACTGAATTAAAGAACTTCTTAAAAAGCAGAACAGGTCAAATAGAAAAGAGGAGCAAAACCTTAATAAGGAAAATAAATCCTTAAAAATTAGAATTAAGCAAGTACAAGCTAATGACTCCACGAAGCATCAAGAAACAAAAATCAGTCAAAGACTGAGGAAAAATGTGAAATGTCTCACTGGAAAAATAGCTGACCAAATGGATCAAGGAGAGATAATTCAAGAAGTATTGGACTACCTGAAAGCTACTATCAAAAAAAGAGCCTACATATTATTTTTCAAGAAAGGAAGGAAAACTACCCCAATATCTTAGACCCAAAGAGCAAAACTGAAATTGAAAGAATCCACCAATCACCTCCAAAATGAGACCCCAAAAGAAAAACTCCCAGGAATATTATAGTCAAATTCTAGGACTTCCAGGTCAAAGAGAAAATATTGCAAGAAACCAGAAAGAAGTCATTCAAATATCATGGATCCACAGTCAAGATCACACAAGATTTAGAAGCTTCCACATTAGTCCATTCTTGATGAAAAGACCAGAGCAGAATAAAAAATTTGACATTCAGATAAAACTCAAGGGAAATATAAAAAAGTAAACATCAAAGAGAAATAACAAGTAATTCAATAAGGTTAAGTTATTTACATTCCTATATAGGAAGATTATACATGTAACTACTAATAATGTCATTATTAGGGTAGTTACAAGGAGTCTACATAGACAGAAGGCACAGGTGTGAATTGATTATGCTGGATTGATCTAAAAATAATGTGAAGGGGTAAGAAAGAAGGATGCACTGGGAGAAGGAGAAAGGGAGGGGGAAATGGGGAAATTATCCCACATAAAAGAGGAATGCAAGGAGGAGCTTTTACAATGGAAGGAAAAATGGTGGGAAGGGGGAGTTAAGCAACTCTTCAAACTCACCCTCATTAAAATTAGTTCAAAAAGGAAAATATATACCCTAAACTGAGTACAGAAATCTATCTTGCTCAATAGGGAAGTAAGAGGAGAAGAGGAAAAGAAAAATTGGAGGAGTGGGAATAAAAGGCAGGGAAGATTGAGGAGGCATTGGTCAGAAGCAAAACAGACCTTTGAGGGAAGGGGAAAAGAGAGTGAGGAGGAGAGGGGAAAGGGAAGGGAAGAAGGAATTAAAAAGAGAAAGGAAGAAAGGAGAGAAGGAGATAAGGAGGATGGGGAGAGGGAAGGGAGGAAGGGGAAAAGGGATGAAAGGAGAGAAGGAGAATAGAAGGAGGAAAAAAGGAAGGAAGGAAGGAAGGAAGGAAACATTTATTAAGCATTTATTATTTTCAAGACACTTGCTGAGAATTGGGGATTCAAAAACACAAGTAGGAAAGTACCTGCCCTAAAGGAGCTTAAATTCTAATAGTGAGACCACATATATAGAAGAGTGGGGACCTAGGAAGAGAGTTTTGGCCTGGGAAATCACAAGGGTTGTGGAGCCATAAGCAAGTTAATTATCACATCCTTAACAAGTATGGCATTGATTAGGTTAGTGTTTCTAATATAGAAGTAAGGGAGTAGAGGGAGTTTCCTGTGGTATCCCAGGGAAGATGGCCCACTAGATTTCCTAATGGCTAGATGGAATGTAAATCATGCTACATACAGTAAACCCAACTACATATAATGAGTTGGGTCATTTCCCTCTCACTCACTCAGTAATCAGGATATCTTAGTCCAAAGGATACAAAGCTGAGTGGATTAATTACCCCAAGGTAAGGGGGTAAAGGAGGAATATGATCTCTGTGGTCTACATCAGCAGATGACTATTCCTGGTGGGGAGAAAGGGAAAACGGGAGAATAGATGTCAAGATACCTGTGCTAGGTAGGTAGTCTGGTGGTTTGCTTGTAGAAGACACGTAGGCAGCTAGTTTGAGGGTAGTGCTGGACTTGGAATCAGGAAGACCTAAGTTAGAATCCTATCTAATTCATTTACTAACTATTGTGACCCTGGGCATTCTCACTTAAATTCTCTCAGGCTCAGTTTCTTTTTCTGTAAAATGGGGAAAACAAGAGTACCTATCTCACAAGGTTGTTTTAAGTCTCAAAGGAGATAAGTAAGCACTTTGCATGCCTTAAAACACTATAAAAATATAATAATAATAATAATTGCTGTTATTATTATTATGTGTGTGATTGTGCCTCAGAGGATTAGACACAATAAGGAAGTAGTTTTTTTTTAAAAATGAATTTGCCTCAGGGGCAGCTGGGTAGCTCAGTGGAGTGAGAGTCAGGCCTAGAGACAGGAGGTCCTAGGTTCAAACCCGGCCTCAGCCACTTCCCAGCTGTGTGACCTTGGGCAAGTCACTTGACCCCCATTGCCCACCCTTACCAATCTTCCACCTATGAGACAATACACCGAAGTACAAGGGTTTAAAAAAAAAAATGAATTTGCCTCTCAATGGTTTTTCTCTCTTTTTCTATTTGTTGATCTTATTGAGTGTCCAATCTTTCTGACTTCTTGAGAAGGGAAAGAGAGAATCTCTCTCTCTTCTTCCCAGCAGCAATCATGATTGCTCATTGATGGCAGTGACAGCATGTGTTTGTCTAAGTGAGCCTGAGAGTGGAAATCAAAGCCCTCCCTGGCTTTTTGGCTTTTTGTTTCTTCCCCTGAATCATACTGTATAAACTACTCCATTGCTGGTTACATTTTAAATGTGTAGTCCACTTGCATCATTAGTCATTTTCTTCCTTATTCAGACAGAATACAGTTCCAGGGTCTAATGTTTCTAGCCTTGGTGGCAACCTTGTGAGTTCAAGAGGCCAGAAGCTCCTAGATCAAGGCGCTAGTTGCCCAAGAAGATATCCCTACAATAGAAGATGACTATTGCCAGGAAGACCCATGATTTGTATGAAAAGCATGTTTTGCAAGGAAACCAGAACTTGTGACAACTCTATGACAACATAGACAAGCAAGTCAGAAATGAGAGACATATTTGTTAAACATTCCTACAAATTGTTTAACATTTTGATGTTTTAAGTATCAATGTCCTTACAGAATATAATAGGAATGTTGGATTATTCTCTTATATTTGATAATGTGTATTTATAAATCCTTTGTGTTTTAAGTATTTTAGTGATAGAAGAAAAAAATAGCAGAGCCATGCCTTATCCATTATGTACGATGAATATCTTTATAAAAATGATCCTGTTAATTACTTTTGGGGAGAAAACAGGCATTAGTCAAACCTAAGATTTACTAAAGACATTTTTCCCCAAGACACTATAATCAGGAGATAATGAGCCAGAGACTCTGAAAATAGCTTGATCTCCTCACTTTGGGAAAAACTCCACTAGAACATCAATAGATGCCCAGATGCCCAGAGCTTGGACTCTTTCATTGGGGGAGGGTATCCTTTGCCCTATCCTGAACTGTTGTGCATGCATGGTGTCCAATACTCATTATCAGCACTAGCAATATAACCCAACCCTGGAGCCCACTCCCATTACTTTGGCTTGGCAACCCAAACTTCCCAGAACCATGAAAGAAAGAATCAATCTCTTTTACTGTCAGCAACCATCACACCTGAGCCCTTTAAATCCACAAATCTGCCAAGAGGAGCTGCGATGGGAGAAAATGCAACCTGGTTCTGTCTTCACACCGCAAATGCAAAGCCATACAAGATACTCTCTCCTAAACTGGTAGGATGGGAATTGCCCTCAATGTACCAGAGCCTTCAACTGGAGAAAAAAAGGATGAGGAGTTTGGGGTCTTCTCTCAGAAAATGGCAGCTTTTGTGACTGCTTTGTTGTCTGACACTTGGAGTTTATAAGATGGGTATAAAGCCACCCCCAAAACTCAGAGTCCTATCCTGGAAATAGAGCGAATTCCTTCTAAATGGGAGTAATAACTCTTAAACTACCTACCTCACAGGTTTCCTCTGAGGAAACTTATATCATTCTCTATATATGAAGTGCCGATAATGATATTATTATTATTACCAAGTCCTGGGGAAGAGATGATTGAGGGTGAATGACTTAAGAAGACATCCACTATGAGTCTTTGGAACATTTGAGACTCTTGCTAGAAATGTTGGAATTAAAATTGGGGGGATTAATAAGTCTTTCTGCACATCCTCTGCCAGCTATCTCTCATTCAACTGTCTATCCAAGAGAACAGTGAGCTACTTTTAAGTAGTGCCTCAGGTGATGACTTTGTAATTCCTTTCTGTAAGAATTTTTTCTATGGTTATTAATTAATGCTATTTCTTTCTAAATGAACTGCATTTGCTCTCTCTTCTTGAAATTTGTGCACTGCAGATATTTTTAGGCTATTTTCATGTCTTTCTTGATATATTATTGTCTCCCTCCAAGCTTGAACATAAGAGAATAGGACTTACTGCTTAGACATGCTGGAATGCTCAGGTTTAGAGTAGTTGGGATTTTTAAAAAGTGATCTGTCAAAAACAGGAGGGTTAAAATAGATTGGCTTATTAGGTATTAGGGGAGGATTCCAGATTTTCCAAAAATGGTTTCAGATTATTGTATGCCTTTGGGGAGCAAACATGCAACATTTACAAAATTTCTCAAGGAGGAAAGAAATACAATTGGTGCATCTGTGAGAATTAGTCATTCTGGGAAGCAGCTGGGTGGCTCAGTAGATTGAGAGCCAGGCCCAGAGATGGGAGGTCCTGGGTTCATATCTGACCTCAGAAACTTCCTAGCTGTGTGACCCTAGGCAAGTCACTTAACCCTCATTGCCCAGCCCTTACCACTCTTATGCCTTGGAACCAATACCCAGTATTGATTCCAAGACAGAAGTTAAGGATTTTTAAAAAAAGAATTAGTCATTGTGTATGTATGATAGGTTTTACAGACCCAATGAGGTAGGACTCAGTTATTTGAACTTCTAGTGAGTTGGTACCAATCAGATTTATGTATTCATTTTAGGTAAGTGTGAAATTTTGAATGGAATATTATTGGGAATCATCACTCATAGAGAGGAAAAGTACAGGGCACAGTGGTGCCTCATTAACTGGGAAGCAGAAAATTTATTTTTCCTAGAATGTAGAGTTGAGTTTTTTTTGGCCTAAATCATGAATTGGCACAAAAGCTTACAAGTACCTCATGTAACACAGCTTTTGAACATACCTAGTTTTCCTAAGAGTCCACTGCATCCCTACCATGTGGGATGGAGTGGCTTTTGTAATTGGTTGCCTGCATCTTTACAAGGAGAAAGTCCAAATTCTTTGCACACTCTTCAGCTGTACTCCTAGTTGTTTTCCCAGAGAACTGAACTGATGAGAAGGGAGGGATTTTCCTTCCTTTGCTTATCTCTTTTATTCTGGCTCTGAGAAATGAACCTGGTGTTATTTTTTTCTGTTCTTTGTTTGTCCTCAGTTTCAGGTGCCAGAGATTGCCCTGAACTGACAGGCCATCAGACCCAGAGTTTAGAGTCAAGGAAGCTTTGGAGCCAGGATTTCAGGCATAGTGGTGCAATAGCAGCTTTCTCTGCACATAAAACCCTGAGAAGCCAGGGGATCTGGGACTTGAGTGAGCCCCAGGGACCTTTTGGACTTGGACCTGGGATTATGCTCTAGGGAAACTGAGTTGAATTGTGAACCTAATCCCCTTCTCCTCCCCAGAAACTAAGGGGGTTCAGGGAAAGAAGGGGGACTATGCCTCCCATGTATTGGGCAAAACTTGTTTGTATACTTATGACATACTTTCTGAAGATACATTAGGAAGGTGCATTTCTTTGTAACAGTTGCACTGTGTTACACTTACAAAACATTTTGAGGTAGTTTGTACAGGTATGGTTATCCCCTTTTTACAGAGGAGGAAACCAGGACTCAGAAATGAAGTGACTTGCCCAAAGTCCTGAGTTGGGACTTTTTGATTCTAAGTCCTGGTTCTTTCCATCAACTGCACCAATTATAGGCTTCTTTCTGCTTATTTAGACAAAGGAGTTTTGAAATTAAATTGAGGAAAGGACTGGAATTGTCAGGGAGAACTCATGTATCTCTAGAGCCCCAAAAGAGAAAGGAGAGGAAGGAAGAAAGGTTGACCTCTTCCTTGATGCCATGTCCTTCATCCCTTCCAACTGACTGGGATATATTTTATCCCAAAACATCCAGAATGCCTCACTGTCAGTTCCGTTTGGCTAAGTTGCAGGATCCAGAAGAAATGCTAAAGTCACAAGCCTGTCTCACAAAAGCAAGATAATTAACATTCTCTTATTTTCCTTTAGAGAGGAAAACCACATAAGCTATAAATAGTCATGATCTTTAGGACATTGAATGTAAGGTGGTAAATGAAGGCCATTTCTTCTTAGAGCTTTCACTAAACAGTTTATTTATATGGGTGAGTAGACAGGTGCCATAGAAGGTTGGGATGTGGTTTAGTTTGATGCGGGTTTTTTGTAAATGAAAATAGATTCTTGGGCTTGCAAACAATTAATACAGTAGTCAGTTTTTTTTAATACCATCTTATTTTCAGGTTGAATCACCAAGCTGTGGTTTTCTTGTTCTGTGTCATTCTTTGATATATTATAGAGAACATTTGTAGTTTCACATTAATGCATTTAAAATTTGCATGTAAAATGGGAGGCAACATGGAGAAGTGACTACCACCCTGGAAGCCTGGACAACCTGGGTTCAAGATCTTCCTTTCATACATACTGCATATGTAAGACACAACCTCTCAGTGTACTAGCCTATCTGATAGCAAAAGCTATTAGTTGCAGATGTCAATTAAGGGTTTGACTAAAATATATGAAAATTATAAATAATATGGTGGTTGCTGATTTAAAATATTACAACTCAAGTCAAAATGACTTTCAATAGTTTTTATTTACAAAATAGGTGGAGAGAGTGAAAGTTGAGAAATACAAAAAGAGGGTAGAGAAGATATTTAGCCTATCACACTAAATATTGCTCCAGTACTCAACTCAGCCTGGCATGACTTGTTAACTCTTTAACAGAGTTAATCTCTCTCCAGAAGTCAGGAAAGGAAAGCCAGTTATTCACTCACCCAAGTTCTCTCCAAGAGGTAGTTAGAGCTGACCTCTAGCCCCAGAAATGCAGGGCTTTTATAGTGACTTCTTGTCCCTTACCCTCTTTATAGGGGCCAATCACAGCTTTCAAATTGTCTAGCACTGCCCAGGTGGACTGTGTCTTTCAGGATCCACTTTTCATCCTCTGGAGACATAAACTCTTATCAAAAGGATTCACAATTTCCTGACTGATTGAGTTGTAACCCACTTTAGCAAATGACCTGTGAATACTTTTACTTAGTGTCTGGTGAGGTACTAAGTAGGGACACTAAAAGAAAGTCTAATTCACACTTCACAGTCTGGTGAGGTACTAAGTAGGAGTACTTAAGTTAGTGTTAACCAAGTGTTAACTCAAAATAGACAAAGAGAATAAAGTTTACAAGTGTTAACTCAAAATAGACAAAGAGAATAAAGAATTCCCTTTCACACAGAGAAGGTGCTGACCCTCATTGGCATGTGGTGTTTCCTCACCTGGGAGTTCTGTATATAGGTCTAGTCCTTATCATTGTCCCTGTGTAAGATATAAACAATCCCCAAAGAGAGCATACTATATCCACACATTCACAGGACTTTTCTGATTTCTCTAAGATGGTATTATCACCCAGGAGCCATTGCGGGGAATTGGCAATTTTAGCCTTTAGCCTAGGACTCCAGCTGAGGTTGACTCATAAACTGAATCTTTCACCTAGGTTTTCATGTTTCACATTCCATGTTAAGTAACTTCTCCATTCCTCCAAGTCTGTCTCTGATGCCTCATAGTAGAGTAGAGATAACTCCTGTGTTCTTAAAGACCATATCAGTGGATGACAAGCTCTTGCAGATGCAGCAGGTTTTCACTTAAATGATTAAATAATAAAATGACTGAGGAAAAAAAGGTTCAAGCTTCTGAACATTTTAATTTATCAAGCAATGCATGATAATTACATAACATATCAGGACCAAGCCCTTTTCTCAGCTTAGGACTGGACCCTAATAGTGGGGAAGACAGACTTTTATACGTTAAAAACAATTAATCAAATAAGGATAACTAATTAAAAGAAAATACTACAACATTGGATAATCTGATTTCTAATTAGAGGAAATGTGCCAGGCACTGTTCTAGGCACTGGAGAAAAGCAAGCAAGCAAGCAAGCAAGCAAGCAAGAAAGGAAGGAAGGAAGGAAGGAAGGAAGGAAGGAAGGAAGGAAG